>NW_017804442.1:1401978-1442080 GCF_001625305.1 Branchiostoma belcheri
GAAAGGGCCACGCAAATATTACCTGTATGGTTCCTAAACCTGGTCCCTAGATGAAAGGGCCACGCCAATATCACCTGTACGGTGCCTTACCTGGTCCCTACATAATTTATGAAAGGCCCATGGAATTTTCCCGTACGGCGTTTTACTGGTAACACGTTATCTAGACCCAAGTCCCTCACGCACTCATTTAATACCTGTAAGGTTTCCAGAGCTAAGAGCCGCACAAATGACTGTTTGTGGCTTATCCACCGAATTGGAGTGATTATAGCCGTAAAGGTTGACGTTTTTTGCCCCTAAAAGGTGTGGATAAACGCCGGCAGCCCTCCCCACCGCTAGCTATCCCTCACTGCAGCAGCTGATACCCCGACCAATAGCAGCGTGGAGCTTGCTGAGAAATTGACCAATAGCAGCGTGGCCGTCTTTCGTGGCCGTCCTACCATATTCTAGACCAAGCCATACCTCGTTTCCGGGGACGTCTCGACAACTTTTACCCAAACTTTTGGCGGCGAAATTTTTCCCGAATTGCGTACAAAACATGAGGAGTGTTCCCTCGGACCATGGAGTCTACCCAGAGCACAAGTAGTGGGCATGAGCGCCGCAAAATGGCCGCCAACGGGCGAGGAACAGTTGCATTGACGCCGCTGGAAAGGCAGGACCTATACGAGTTGGATAGGTAAGGGTCCCCCCTAAAATATACCCCCGTCCCGTCCATATTTCATTGATGCAAACCGAAATAAACGTGCTGCAACGTTTTTATGTTGTTTTTCTGTCGTTCTAGTCGCTTGTTCGGGTTCCTGCGCTTAGAAGCGGACGAGAATGGAGCGGCGAAGAAGTCTCTACTCCTGAAGGTAGGTCCCATCGCCCTCCCTCTCTCTCGGGCCAGATCGGGCTCTTGCATACGAAACAACACACCAAATTCTGCAAAATCGGCGCCTTTCTGCGCCCCTAACCCACAACTAGAGCCCTCACACACACTTTAGGTGTTATTGGGTACTACAAGTATATTTCTGTGGTGTAAGTTTGAGCTGGAAGGGGGATTTTTTGACATTTCTTGGCCGTGTTGAATCGTTGGATAAATTCAAGATGGCGGCGCAATTTTTTTTAAATGGCAGCTTGCCACGACACAGTTTTTATCGTGATCTTGAGCGGTTCGCTTGCCTCTAGCTCGCCGTTAACTTCTCCCAGACTTGCCCGGCACACGGGGCACCCTATGCCCGATCTTCTAGCGGTGGGACACCCCGCTAACCCTGTGTTTTGAGCGCCGAAATGCCGCTAGAAGAGCGGCAAATGGGGGAGGGTGGGGTACCAAACAGTGCACCTACGTAGTTCTATAATATCCCGAGCTCTATGGCAAAACACTAGCAAAGCGCGTACTGTGAAATCTTGTACCCCGGCCGCTTTCTCTGTCTTCTACTGCAAAATAGGTACATATCTTTGTCAGTTACACTCAAAATGTGCAGGTGATATCATATTAGTGTGGCTGGGGTCACGAAAAAAGCCAGGTCAGTTTTTTTCCAGCTAGTGCAAGGTTGTTGAACAAGTGTGTTCTCACAGAATTCTACGAAACGTTAGGATTTCTTTTTCACAACAACAAAAGATGCACACAGACCCTGTTTTGTAAGCCTAACTGTGGGAAAATCACTACCCCAGCATGTTTACAGGCCTTCCATGTGGGGGCTGAACCTAACTGTATTGGGGGTAAACAATACCAGTGACAGTGAGGAATTGTGCATCCACTCGTGTGGTATTTTACACTTTACTTCCCACTTTTATACATTTATGGCCTGAATCGGGATTAGCAAGTTTTTGGTCCACTGATTGCTAAATATAGGAAGTCTTGTGGGATTGTGTACATGGGAATTTTTGTCCTAGGAAGAAGCCTTGTTTTTCTGAGTGTTGCATGCTTGCTGTATATTGTTTGCATAGTCAGAACAATGGATTTCTATTGTGTTAATTAGAAACGTAATGCGTTAACTGATTTGGTATTTGGGGCAAGGGACGCCTGTTAAATTTTTAGTACCACATTTTAAGTCCATGTTTTGTGATGATATTTGACAGGTACAGGTTTGGTTGCAGGTGTTTTTGGTTGTGTAACATACCGTCTTGTGTAATGGTCTATTTCTGACTAATTTTTGCTTGTTGCATCCTTCATTTATTCACACAAAACTCATTCACTTATTAGCAAGTTGGAGTCACAAAATTTTCACATAATGGAAGTCTGACAAATCTATAAACATGAAGTCCTAAAGATGGATATCCTTACACATATGTGTGACAATATTTGATGCTGAGTTCATTCAACACTGCATTGTGTACATTATATAGCTGACATAAATTTGGACATGGCCGGACATACCCTCCCATATCCTGCAGTATGCTAAACGTTTTGAAACTGATTTAAAAAAAAATGCCAACAGCAAGTGTAAATGTAGAGTTTATGAACATTGCATAAAATGGTTAGACATATTTTGAGTTTTGTGAGGTGATGATAGTATGATCAGTGTGTCACACATATCATATGGCAAGGAAATCATATCTTGATATTGCAAACATGGTTTTGTAGAAATTATAAATGTCAGTAGCCTATCAGTTAGTTGTATATTGGTGGTCCAGTGTCCACTTTCATAAGTTGGACACAGAACTAGTTTTTGCCCAGTGGTAATGATCAGTCTTGTATAACTGTATTCTTCTGAATTTGTAGTGTTGTGTTGTCTTCTAAATGTGGTGAAATTTGCCAATGCTAAAAGTGAAAGTCCTTTGCTCAATGTTGACAATGTTTATACACTATTAGTATTTAGTAGTAATTTCTGTAGATTCCATGGCTATACCAGTACAGGTGTTCTTATGAATATGAATTATAATTCAGGGCTCTCGCCTAGCAATGGAGCAAGGGTGCTCCCCCTTTCCCAAAAATCCTCCCAAAATGTTTAAGTGTAGGGTTTTCCCTTGGTATTTCCATAAAATCTCTCCTAAGAATTTCTGGGGAAGACCCCTGAATATTATACTGTATATATATACACCATAACATATACACAGTATTAGCACTTTGTATTGAGTGAAATGAAGCAAAAAAGCTCTGAATCTTGACTATAGTATATGATAGCAGTGTTAGATTGTCACTTAGAAATACCCACCTGCAGTCTGCATTTTGCAATTGCAGAGACATTTTCAATACTGCAGAACAAAAATTAACCAACCTGCAAAAAAATCAGGCTAGGGGTTCAAGAGCTTTTGTGTTTACTACTAACCATAAGATGCAAGTACTATGGCATGTATTTTTGAAATTGCATCATGCATGTAAAATTTTTGCCAAAATGCAAATTTGTATATGCCATGGGTTTAGATCAAGACTTCTGGTTGTGAATTTGCTGAAAGTATTACCAAATTGTACAACCAAACTTTGACGTAATGCAATATTGCACAACACAAAAAAACTATTTCTACCACTGCTGACTCTATGTATGAGAGGCTTTTGATGTATCTGTGCTGATTTTATGTTTCTTGGAACTGGAAGAGTTCCAGGAATGAGGATTCTGGAGGATTTTGGGTTGTTTCGCCAGAAGGTAGAAGAAAGTAAAGTTTACAGTACTATCTGTGCATGAGTGATGCCACCAGGTATTGTGTATGGAAGTCACAAGATTATAACTATGCTGTAATGCTCAGGGCTCGAAATTCATTTTTGGGAATAGGTGCACTGGTCAGTCTGGTGCACCCAATCTAAAAAAATTAGGTGCCCAAAATATTTTTGGGGTGCACCATATAAGATAAAATAGGTAGAATGTCAGCAAAAATTAATTACAAGATCTTCATGATGTATGTTTCTTTGCTAAAGAAAACTACCTGAAGTACAACAATGATTTTATTACTTTTCTGACACTTAGATATCGATGTTAAGAGTTTGCTGTATACTACTATACATTTAACACCCTTTACATACGTAAACCTACGAAAATATTTGGGTGCAGAAAAAGATTAGTTGCCATGTAGTATTTTGAGCCATGTAAATGCTAAAGCTGTTGTTGTGTAGAATGTAGAATCTGTGCAAGTGCAGTTGATACTAGTAGTTATTTTGTTTATGAGCTGCTAGATGAGTTAATAATTTACACATTTTGACATAACCTAATACCATAGGTCTAGTAGTATTGGAATTAGGTAGCTTTCTATTCAAAAAGCAAAATGCTGTAGTTGTATTTTCTATTTGTGACCAGTGGACTGAGAAATTTGATAATTTTTGGGGTAGGAATTATGTTATTTGGAAAATCGTAAATTTGTTCATCTTGTTTTGGTCTATATGTAGATTATGCGGGTTGTTTGAGTCTAATCGCTTCCTTTTTGTAGTGTTTAGAATTATCTAGTTCATATTGCAGTGCAAAATACATTGTCTTGGAAATATATGGCATGTCTTGTTTCCTTTAGATTTTGAACTGATATTTAGAAAAATATGAGAACTGAAAAAAAAATTGCTGAGAGGAAGTTTATTGTAAAACTGTGTGTACCAAGGTTAAGCCTTTTTTCTCACACTCTGTTTTCCATTTTAAAACTCCAGTTCAGCCAAATCTTTTATAATCTAACAACTAAACAAGCAAGAAATGCAGTAGGCTTGGCCTATTAATACTAGTAGTGTTATCAAAGCTGGTTTAATTTGTGCTAAAATCTTTACTCCCATCTCTTCCTGACATTGCAATGATCAATAGGACGTTGACCCCATGACAGCATAGGTGTTGCTTATACTATAGGTTTTATCCAGTCTATTTTAGTGTTTCAGGACATTGCACTAATATTTTAACCTACCACACTGCACCACCACTTTTGACAAATTTTTGGTTATTTCTTAGTATTTACCTGTGTAATAATATATCAGCGGTCTTCCCATAAATTCTTAGAGGAGAGGTTCTCCCTAACTAGTTTATGAAAAATCAGTGAATTTTCATGAAAGTACTAATGAGAGAAAACCTTAAATTTGAACATTTTTGGAGAGGTGCTAGGATTTTAGGGAGAGGGGGAGCACCCTTGCTTCATTGCTTGTGGAGAGCCCTGGTAATAATATATAGTGTCAAATGTGAAAAATGTTAACGCTAGAACACAATGCTGTCTTGTGAAAGTATAGTGTCCTTTCTTAGGGATGATATTAGAAGATGGATGTGGAATTATCTTTTGAATGTCTGAAAATGAACAATGTTCAGGGCTCAAACTACTGGCTGCATGTGCACCTAAGTGCACCCAAATTTGGAGCTGTGCACCCAATTTATTTCTGTGGGTGCTGTTGTAGGTATTTTTTTACAATTATCAAATGTAAAATAGTATACAGGATATTCTTGGCATCCAAGTGTCAGAAAAATAGTAAAATCTTTGCATGCATGTGATAACATATTGTTCACATCAGAAACTATATTTTCAGTTCAGGCATTCAGAACCTAGCATTATTAGAAACATGTCTGAAACAACATGGATCATAATCTGTCATGATTCTCTTAGGAAATATAAAGCTGATTGGGTAGAATTCCAAATAAGAACTCTAACTGTATATATGGATGCTCAACTCTTGCAGATTTCTAGTGTTGGCATATTTTTTTACATGGAATATCTCAGAATATGATATATTATACAGATATGGAGTGATATTGTTTCGAGACATGTGGTAACATTTTGGACCCCCCCCCCAGGCTGAAGTGAGATAGGCCATTGACCCATGTCAAGGATACAATGTGAAGGTTACTAGAGGACGTTGACCCCAGCGATCATTGATGTCAGCTTCAGACATAAGTCTATAGAGACTCATTTTGTATATGGACGTCACATAGTGGGAGGTGGTGGTACTGGGCTGGGCTGTTTCTTTTTGGAGTGTAGTCAGGCCTAGGAAATAAAACGTTGTGTTTCCTGTTTTCCCAACCGACCCTAGAAAAACCTGCCAACCCTAGACTTTTTTGGGGGGTGGACCCCTGCAAGAGACAAAATTTTTCAAGCTGATCAACCTTTTCTAGCTCCATGATCTGACACCTGAGTGATGAAACATTGTACATTGACATTGAAAATAGAAGCATCCTCATGCTGTTTTGAAGTTGTTGTGCTCTTACCGATTTTTTTTAAACTGTCAGTTGAAACAACATTGGTTCAGGGTGGGGAGGGCGCTTAAATGTTATACTAACTTATTTGACAAACTTATTGTGGAGAGCCACACCTTGAGTATGTTTGAAGAACCCTAAACACTTACTAAAAAATAGCAAGGCCTACCTAGCCTTCCATGGTCCAAGAGTATACTGATTCCTTTACAAAGCTGGTACTATCTGGCTTCTAAGAAGAATTCTACCATCACAAGTTGTAAGATTGTGTTTTATTTCACCAATTCATATAGGCAATATTCCTTCTTGATACAAAGCATGGCTTTGAAATGTTCAATTTCATTAATTCTCAAATCCTCCCATCCACAGCTTGTAAACTACCTGGGTTTGATTTTCAAACTCTCAAGTCATCGATTCTTACTAATTGCTTTCCTCAATGCCTTACAAAGTAGTTTTGAAACTGGGCCAATAACAATATGTAGTACATTGAGCCAGCTGGACCATAGAGCCTACTCTCCAAGCAGAGGTTGTGGGGAATGATCGTTACCTTTTTATATATGGCCATTTTTTTTTGTCCTGATCCCCGTCGGTGGCTAATAGAGCTTCTCTGGCCAATAGATACTGCCTGGCCAATTTGATACTGTCTTTTTTGCCACCGATAGGGATCTGCTTGGAGATTACATAGAGCCCACAGCACTCACACACTAAACCTGGCCTCGAAATTCCTCTTGTCCCAGCATTGTCTAGCCTCACTGAGATATTTTGTGTCCAGTGTGCTATGGGTGTGGAACCCAGGCTAACTTAAGCATTGTCCCAAAAATAAATTTCAACTGTCCCGAAGTAAGGATGAACTGTCTCAATCTGTTTTTTGGGAAGTATTGTATGACTTCAACTTGAAGTCAAATTTATTTTGCTTACGTTCTGACTGCCAGGCACACTATAATTGCAAAGAAGACAGGAAATTCGGGGGGACAGATAAACAAAAGATGGGCTGACATTCTGATGTTGATTATTTTTCTGTTGTCCCCAAAATGTCCCAAAGTGTCTTTTTAGTTGTCCCAGCCTAAAAAGAAAAAGAACAGTCATGCCTTCAAATATTAGAGTTATCAACCAAGAATTGAGGTATTAAAAACTCGTATTTCCCCAGAACTATCGTAGACTGGAACTCGTTGTCACCAATCACAGTCGGGGCATCATCACTAGAAAGCTTTTAATAACACCTGGAATCAAATGTGCAAAGATTGAGTGTAACAAGTCGTTCGGTGTGATATAGCTAGCTGCCGCCGCGCCGTGTGCTTGCGAAGCTGGTGTGTTACGCCGAAGAGTTGTTATACCGGCTATACCGATACAGATACAGAAATTTTAGTGGTCAGTGGCCATTGGACCACCTTTACCCTCAAACCCTGCCGGACATTCCCACTATATGAGCCATACAGCTCCAGTATTGGTGACATTGATTTTGTAATCAGCTTAGAACAACACAATCAGGCAGACTGGGTGCTGGGTGGACATTTGGGGAGCTGGGGAGGAAAGACTGTAAGGGCCAGCAGGGCTTGAAATACTGGGTGCATTTGTACCTTAGTGCAGGTAAAAATTGGAGCTGTGCAGGTATTTCTGATGTCTACCTGCACCTAACTTGAACTGGTCCATGTAAAATTGGAGCTGTGCAGGTATTTCTGATGTCTACCTGCACCTAACTTGAACTGGACCATATAAAATTTGAGCTATGCAGGTATTTCTGATGTCTAACTGCACCTAACCTGCACTGGTCCATGTACTGGCTATATGCATTTTAGTGCTGGGGAAATTGGAGCTGTGCAGGTATTTCTGATGTCTACCTGCACCTAACCTGCACTGGTCCATGTACTGGGTATATGCAGGTTAGTGCAGGTAAAATTGGAGCTGTGCAGGTATTTCTGATGTCTACCTGCACCTAACTTGCACTGGTCCATATGAAATTGAAGCTGTGCAGGTATTTCTGATGTCTACCTGCACCTAGCCTGCACTGGTCCATGTACTGGGTATATGCAGGTTAGTGCAGGTAAAATTGGAGCTGTGCAGGTATTTCTGATAAGTTCACGGTACAGAAGTGACAGTGAAAAAAACAGTGAACATAATAGTACAGTGAAATTACAGTATATTGAGATGATTTTGCCCACACTTGGCTCGCGTCCCAGGCCCCTATCCCCAAACACAGCATAAATTAGTCTTAATGCAGTATTTAAGGACATTTGTCCTCCAGTTGTAATCGCCATAGCTTTACTTCCAGCTCAAATTGTGGAGATGGGGGCTCCTGAAATTATATCAGGGAGTAACAAGAACAGAGAGGGAGGGAATGGCCAAAAGGATTGGGGCAGGGATGAAGACGCAACGTTGTTTCAGGCGGGCTTTCAAGCAATTTTCATGTTTTTGTATCAATCTTGATTTTACAGTTAACAAATAATTCCTGGACTTTCTTTTTCCTGCACCTGTCGCCACTGTGAACATATATAGTTCGTGAACATGTCCACTTTTCTCAGACCATGAACTTTAGCTAACGTGAACATATATGTGTGAATTACAGTACCATAGATTGTCTAATTTTGTCCCTCTCTAATTCTCTTTGTCGTAGTTTTATTGCTTTTTGGTATTTTCGGGTCTTCATATATGGGCTCCAAGTACCCTATAGAATCTGTAAATAGTAGGAAAGTAGAAATATAAACATTGAAGTGAAGAATTTTGAGCCCAGATTTTAGGAAGCTGGCCAAAACTAAAGGAAGATAATTTGAGTATACTCAAGGGTCTCCTATTTTCTTTGGGGCACTTCCAAAGTCACGTTAAAGAACCCACCACACTTATCGGAAAGAGTAGGGGACCTTCCCGGTGTGAGTGGTTTAAACCTTACAGTCTGGTCTCAGGTTTGACATCTTGAAGAGGTGATAGTCACCTGTTATGTCAATCCTTCCACAAATGTGGTAAATCTTCATAAATATAAAAATAAATTTACATGTACATGTAGACCTCTACATTGTTTTTTTAATAAAAACAGAAGTTTGTACTTACAAGGACAATAACAACGATCTGGAATAAGGACAGTAGGCAGTCGTTGCCTAGGTGACAACAAACACAACAAGACCTTTGACCCTTCAGATATAAGTACCTTATCTTTGTGTAAATTTCTTCTAAAACATAACTTCCGGTGACCTCACAACTCAATTTACTATTAGTGTTGTATGTTACACTATTTGCATGTAAAATTGAACCATGAGTTAAAAAATATAACATCTAGAAATATACACAAATACAATAGAGTGTAGAATTTGTTACTCTTTTTTGACAGATTTTTTATTAAATCTATGAAAAACACACTGTACAAATAGGTTTTATTCAACTGGGGTACATTTTGTGGTGCTAGTGATGTTTGGATCCAAGTTTCAACTTTTTGTACATCTCTATATAAAGTTATATCGGTAGTGTGAGTGTTCTAGGCCTTGACCTCAAAAATAGACATCCAAACACCGAAAAACATCTGTCGTTAATGCCAGTAAGAAAGTAACACTAGCAAAGAGAAAGTAAAGACATCACACCCTTGGAAATGATGTTACGCAAACCATTACAAACTTGTTGGAGTGCCTCAGGAACAGGTACAAACACCTTTGTCATGACAAACGCGTTTTTAATCTGCTTGTTTTGGCGCTGAACCAAGGCCTCACTAAAGAACCAACTTGTACACAACACCAGGGAGGACAAGTGGGGTTTGGAGACCTGCCAGGGCTCCAAAATTCAATTTTTGTTTTGGAATAGGTGCACTGGTGCACCCAACATAAAAAATTGGGTGCACAGACACATTTTTGGATGCACCTGACCATATAAAATGAAATAAGTAGAATTATTTTTCAGTTCTAATGAAAAATATTACAACAAGTATTTTGTTGTTTTTCTAACACTTAGATGTAAACAGTATGCTGTATATATATATTTATATAGTAGTATACATTTAACGTGTTTACATACGGGTGCACCCACCTAAAAAGAATTGGGTGCACAGCTCCAATTTTGGGTGCACTAAGGTGCACATGCATGTAGTATTCCCAGCCCTGCCTGCCCTGGCCCAATACAACTGCAAAGCTTTAACTTGGCCTAAAAAGTTGTGTTGGGAAAATGTATAGTGATGAAGAGTCTTAGAATTGTAATTGCCAACAAAAGAAAGTTGGAAGTGGTGAATTCAAGTAAAATAAAAACATTTTTGTTTGCCACCTTATGATATATGAGGTTTTGATCTTAATTTGTTATGTAGCGCTAGGCATTCAAAAGAAGTAGTAGGCTCATAATTAGGTTTTGCAGACTTAATGTTTTGCCAACTCAAATTCCTGTGCACATGAATTTCACCCACTCTGGGTGCACCAGAGTACCTATTCCCAAATATGGATTTTAAGCCTCGTACCAGCATTTTCTAGAAGAGTTTACACCAAGATAGGTCGTACAGGCATCCTTTTGAGGCCTGTCCTGACTCAATACCTACCTAAAGATTAAACGTCGCTCTAACATTGACGGCCAAACAACTACCTGTACTTGGAAGGGCCAAGCAACCAATCAAACCACTGCACAGGGTTTAAAAATAACTCAGCGTTGTCTGGGGTGTGATTAGGACCAGGAAAGAAGGACAGTTAGGGCTTTTCACTTGTTTGATATTTTTAAGTTAGCAATCAAATTTTAGACTCATGTTGCACATTCAAATTCCTGTGCACCCAAATTTTTAGGTTATGTGTACCAGTGTACCTCTTCCCCAAAAAATTAATTTTGAGCCCTGATACCAGCGTTTTCTGGAAGAGTTTACACTGAGCTGGAAAGAACAAGCATCCTTTCGAGGCCTGTCCTGACTCAATACCTACCTAAAGATTAAACCTCCCTCTAACATTGACGGCCAAACAACTACCTGTACTGGAAAGGGCCAAGCAACCAATCAAACCGCTGCACAGGGTTTAAAAATAACTCAGCGTTGTCTGGGGTGTGATTAGGACCAGGAGAGAAGGACAGTTAGGGGCTGGGATTGGACATGGCTGGGTAGAGACCATTAAAAACTGCAGGGTCAACCAGGGGTCACTGGGACGGCCCATCTTCAGGGTCAAGGGGTGTGGCGAGGTGAGTTTTTTTTA
Source organism: Branchiostoma belcheri (assembly GCF_001625305.1). Classification (NCBI taxonomy): domain Eukaryota; kingdom Metazoa; phylum Chordata; class Leptocardii; order Amphioxiformes; family Branchiostomatidae; genus Branchiostoma; species Branchiostoma belcheri. The sequence continues at coordinate 1,413,173 of NW_017804442.1, forward strand.
GAACGCTACTTATGCAAGTGGGTTGACTGCACTTGTGACATTTGCTACCTTTATGTTTTTTGTGGTATGGTATGATGTGTTGTGATGAAATTTGTAGTTTGAAAGAAAGACATCTTTTTGTTAGGGAAAATAGATTACATTAGCGTGAATTTTATGGATTTTGTGGTAATATTTTTGCTGGAAAAATTTCATTTTATACCACGTCTGCAAAAGAAACACCCCTACATATAAGAAAAAGTAATTATTTAGAGAAAACAATTAACTACATTAATTAGACTCCCTTTCACCTGTGTTGAGTGAGGAAATAGCATCTCTCCTAGTGCTTTTAAACCAGCACGTCGGCAGAACGTACTGCACCTGCGTGAAAACAGTAATGTATTGTGCATAGCACTTCAGCAGAATGTCTCATATAAGTTGGTATTTGCTCATATAAGGTTAACACTCCGTCTGTAGTTTCCAAATGTTATGTCGGAAAAGATATCCTCTGCAACAGGCAAAATTCTAATGCAACGTTGACCAAAAATCCACCAAAAACCGTAACAATACAGGGTTCTGCGCAGGCGCAGTACGTTCTGCTGACGTGCTAAACAAACCACTACTGCTGATCCAGTAATCATCACCTGTCCTGTACAGAGAGATGGAAGAGTTGCTGCATCATGAAAACTGTGATTTTGCTCAGGCTCAGTACGATCTGCCATGGTTCTGCTGACACCCTGCCTTACTGTATAGCGTAGAACAAACCCCTACAACTCTAATCATCACCTGTCCTGTGGAGAAAGATGGAGTCCATTCATCTCAGGGATCCAGTCTTTCAGTAGGGCAATTTCCTCTCAGGTTATCTGCTCCACATTGTACCATGGTGATCTGTCTCTTAGGCCTTGGGAAATAAAAATTGTGTTTCCTGTTTCCTGACTGACCCTAGAAAAACCGGCCGACCCTAGAAAAATGTGTGGACCCTAGGCCTTTTTTTGGGGGTGGTGGATCCCTGCAAGGGACATAATTTTCAAGCTGATCGACCTTTTCTAGCTCCATGATCTGACACCTGAGTGATTAAATGTTGTACAATCAGTTTTCCAACATTGACATTGAAGTGTAAATGCAAGTTTTACTTTGTTAAACTGTATTGTAAGTGTTGGATCACTAGAGATTGCCAAAGTCTAATGAAAGAAAGAATAATCCCTAGACTTACTGACCTAAATTTTTTCAGTACTGAAACAGGAAACACAAAATGTTTTTCTTGGGCCTTATCTGGTCCACATTGTACCACAGTGATCCGCCTCTTACTGTAATTTCCGCTACGTTTTGTTGCCTGCAGGAAGGCTGTAGATTGGTGTGAAATGGCAAAAATTTCCCGTATTCAAGTTATTGCCATGGCAATTATATTGGGTGGTTCTTGGTTTCAATATTAAAACAAAATACCGTAGCTGAATCTTAAGCGTCTGCGTCGAAAGTCTAAACTCTGCATTGTTTAATACAGTTTTGGGTTTTAGTTTTATTGCAATTTTTTTTATCTTGATGTCATCAGATTTTAAATGTGAACATGTAGAAAGGCTGCAATATTTTCAATCTTGTGTTTATAGTTTTGTACAAAAATTTACAGTACCAACATACTTCGAAGACAAGCCGGTATTTTGAAGACCTTTCCTTTCTAGCTTCTTCTTGTTGTACGGGTCATTTTCCTACTTGCGTTTTAAGTAGTGCTGCATACCGGTTCACTGGACTTGGATCCGGACTTGTAAGAATGTTTAGGTTCAAGTCCAACAAAACCTAAAAGTCAAGAACCGAGTCCGGACTTATTACCATAAAAGACCATTTCACATACCCCTTTTCTTTCCAAACCACCCAAAACCTTCCATACATTGCAAAATGAAGAAAACATTGCCATCTGCATTGTCAACTACCAGCCTCTATGTTATGTGGCCAAAGTTTCACCCAGACAACATTGCAAGGTTGCCAACATGCAATATTGTACATGCCATGGGTTTAGGTCCGGACTTACAAGTCTGGAACTGAACCTAAACCTCTGGATTTGAATCCGGACCTGAACCTAAAATTGGGTTCAGGTATGCAGCACTAGTTTTGAGACCAGTACCACCATTACACTCTTCCCCAGTGTACCGGCCACCGTGGGAACGTTAAAAACCCAAACAAACGACCAGAGTCCTCTCTGGGAGTGGGAGGGAGCCAGGAAATTAGGACGACCCCATAAATATTTCACTTCTCCATCAGCTGAAAGCGGACAGGCAAAAATTAAAGTTAACGGATTATGCCACACAATTTAATTTGTTGTTTCTCGGATTCGCCCTGTCCATTTTTTTCTGATTTGCATAAAAGAAAAAAAAATTTGGAGGGTTCTAAATCAACTGCAAAATGCTCTACGAAAGACATATTTTGGACCCAATGGTTAAAGAAAGTCCTTTTCTTCCTAGTTCTTAACGTTTTTCAATGTTTTCAAAGTTCAAAATTTATTGTTTTAATTATAAACCAGCCTGGTATGTTCACTTCATGGCTCGTATTGTAACATTTCCGGCTATCATGGGGTGCCTTGGCCTGTTTTTTTTTCGCCCTGTCGCTTCATATTTTTCTGAAAAATCTGAGAAACAACAAATTAAATTGGTGTGGCCTTATGTTGGAGAAATATTCCTTTGGGGTGTGAGTTGAAGAGGGGAATTGGAGGAAGGGAGAATCGATGTCTTGTTAATGTCTTGTGTAATTAACTTGTGTTGAGTAGCTATAGGGTACTTAGGAATGGATGGGTTAGTGTAATTATGGAAGGCGCTTACGATTTCAGCAACTTCTATTTACACACTTGCAGGGCTTAAAATACTGAATTTCTTTTTGACAAAATATTTATGCAAAAACACACAACGAAAGTTCAGCTATGCTGGGGAGCTTTTTGCAACAAATGATTCACATGAAAAACCCAAAGCACTTACCAAAAAGAGTAGGGGTGACCCAGTGTACTTTGCTAAATATGCCAGCTACGTTGCACCACAAACTACTTAGAAACATGTTTTACCTCAGATTAGGATGTCAAGAGAAGAAGTGATTCATAATACTACACTACAGTTATTCTTTTACCTTGCCAAATTGCAAGTTGTTTTATCGTTAGATGCTGAATTTTTCAGAACCATATTCAGAAACACAACAATGATTTTCCTAGGCCCAGGATAATCTGTGTTTTGAATCTACTCTTATTTGGTATCTGTTATAATACCACATCTTCTTTTTATCTTGGCAAATTGCAGGTTGTTTTATCGGTAGATGCTAAATTTTTCCTGACCATATTCAGAAACACAACAATGATTTACTTTGGCCCATGATAATTTGTGTTTTAAGAATCTACTCCTCTTCTGGGAAGGTGCAATGTGGTTTTTTCGAGGGATGCTGATTGCTGAATTTATTCATTTATTTCTTTATCTATAATTTATTTATAATTTGTCAGGAAATCACTGTAATCAGAAACATAACAATAATGTTCCTATGCCCATGATAATCTGTGTTTTGAGTCTGCTCCTCTTCAGGGAAAAGCGTGTAATCCATGAAGATTTGGTACATCTTCCTGTAGTGAGAGATAAGATTTTACCTGGTGTCTCAGGGGATTCCTTCAAGTTTTCTTAATCCTGAGATGATGTCACGCTATCTCAGGTGTCATACACCTGAGGGCTTCTTAGGACAGGTGTGCAAGTGTAATATCACAATTCAGACTTGTACTAGGTAGAATAGAGATATGTTGATGAAGGTTAGACGTCCAGGTAAACAATACTCATGGGAAATTCAAACTCTACTACTGGATAAATTACGGAGATAATATCCGGATGTTTCGAGTGACGCCACTATTCTTCTTCAGTGTCAGAAATGAACTAACACTCGAAATGTCAGAAAATAATCTCTGTTTTTAAATTCATAAGTACAGTTTAAATTGTTTGAGTATTGTTTTTACCTGGATATCTTTGGTCTATTGTCTGTCATAAATTTTAGTGAAGCAGGAAAAGAGTGATAGATGTCACTAGAAAAAATCCGGATATAATCTCTGTATTTATCAAGTAGTTCAGTTTGAAATGTCTATGAGTATTGTTTACCTGGATGTCTAACCTTCATCAATGTCATATCAAGCATGTCAGCAAAACATAGTGCGCTTGCGTGGAACTGGGATTTTTCTTGGCTTTCGTTGGACGTTTGGTCAACATTGCATTAGAATTTTGCCTGTTGCAGAAGGCATCTTTTCCAACATAATCTTTGTAAACTACAGACGGGATGTTAACCTTATATGCGCGAATACGACCTTATATGAGACGTTCTGCTGAAGTGCTATGTACAATACACTACGGGTTTCACGCAGGTGCAGTACGTTCTGCCAAGGTGCTGTCATATCACAGAGGAAGTGGATATGCGATATCCCAGGAGATTAGTTAATCCCTCCTTAAATCTGCAGATTAAATCTGTAGGCGCAGATTTAGCAGATTTGGCGTAGTTCCAGGGTAACTGGCTTCCTATTGGCTCATTGCCAAGCCTCCTGTGGCATTAGGGACTTGTTACTGTCAAGTGGTGGGGCAAGGCAAAGTTAATAAGTTGGTTATCAGTTTCTCTGATAAAGCAAGGAAAACTAGAGAAGTAACATTTGCAAAGCAAATGCATAATGTTAACCTTCGGACATGGTCTGCTCTGTTAATTCTTACTCATTCACATACATGTACTACTGGTATATGGTGACAGGAGCAGAGCAGACCATGAAATTGGAACACCAGTCACCATGGTGACAGACGTCAACAAATCATGTCATTGGTCAGGTCAGAAGTCACTGTTTGGAGAAGAAGAGGAAGAAACTGAGCAAAAACAATGTTGTCCTTCGGTAAACATAAAAATCTGGCAGACTTTGCCCCCTTGCCAACACTGCTTCAAACCCCTTCCAGTCTCATAGACAAAATTCCAACAATGAAGATGTTTTGATTGCAAGATAGTATAGTGTGTCAATTGGGAATTATAGAAACACACAGCTATTTGAATTCAGAATGTTGCTTTAGCTTTTACCGAATCACCTGTTTTCACATTTAACACCTGTTCGTACTTAACACATCTATACTGTGACGCCTGTTTTCACGTCTATTGTCCTCACTTGTTTCTATAAATGCTTTTCAGGGAATCTCACACACATATTTAGACCTTTCCACATGTTCACACATATACTGAACACCTGTTGACACCTTTGCTTAACACTTTGCAGGGCATTTCGTACCTGGAGCAGGAGATTCGGAAGGCAGGTGACCAGGTGGACTTTCACCTGTAACACCTGTATGATAACACCTGTATTATAACACCTGTTCTCACCTGTATTTTCCATGTTTTTCAGGGCATTTCGTATCTGGAGCAGGAGATTCGGAAGGCAGGTGACCAGGTGGACTCACAGCTGTAACACCTGTATTTTAACACCTGTATTATAACACCTGTATTATAACACCTGTTCTCACCTGTATTTCAGGGCATTTCGTACCTGGAGCAGGAGATTCGAAAGGCAGGTGACCAGGTGAAATACACCTGTATTATAACACCTGTATTATAACACCTGTTCTCACTTGTATTTCAGGGCATTTCGTACCTGGAGCAGGAGATTCGGAAGGCAGGTGACCAGGTGGACTCACAGCTGTAACACCTGTATTATAACACCTGTATTATAACACCTGTTCTCACCTGTTTTTCAGGGCATTTCGTACCTGGAGCAGGAGATACGGAAGGCAGGTGACCAGGTGGACCCGCAGCTGTACTGCCAGCTGGGACACTTTCACCTGCTGTTGGAGGATTACCCCAAAGGTCAGAGGGCATTCTTACCTTATTTAGAAGTTATTACCCTAAAGGTCAAAGGGCATGCTTGCCTTATTTGGAAGTGATTATTCCAAAGGTCAGAGGGCATGATCACCTTATATAAAAGTTATTACCCTTAAGGTCAGAGGGCATGCTTGCCTTATTTGGAAGTGATTATTCCAAAGGTCAGAGGGCATGCTTACCTTATTTAGAAGTGAATGTCAGAGGACATACATGCCTTATTTGGAAATGTGTCATCCCGTCATATGATGGCATCTTGTTGCATAAATGTTAGACAAAAATTGGTTTGTCTGGTGCTGAAGGAATAAAAAATGAGTTTAAGTCATACCAGTTGGTAAGTATTAGCCCATACCAGGCTTCAGTGGTTGCTGAAAGAGTTCTAGAGGGCAAACTGTAAGTTCTTTAGCGGACCAACTTCCCCGGCATGTTATCTGTCTGTTTGGCCAATTACTACTCTTTCCAGACACTTCTATAGCCTGGTAGAGGCTACTTGAGTATTGGTTTTCTGACATTAGGGGATAAATAACACCAAAGAATAGGGGGAAGTGCATGGTTAGTGTGAGAAGAAAGTCTGTAATATCTAAAAGTTAGTTTTGTTTATGAAGAGTTTTTTTTTCAGTTAGCTGAAAGCCACAAAACATTCTACTTTCACCCATATTATTATCCAGGAGCTGTTCAGTTAGGAGCATGATTTAAACATGAAAGAAATTGTGGTAAAACTCAGCGGACCCATTCCGTAAATTTTTTATAGCTTTTGGAAGGAAGCCCCTTTACGAAACCCATTTTAGTACACCTCTGGTAGCCAGGATGTTCTCTCCAAGCAGAGGTTTGGGTTTGGGGTTATTTTTAAGCATGTTTTTAGGCTTTTTTTATAGGGGTTTCCCTTTTGCACTGAATTTTTTTCCCCACCAAACTAAAAAACAACAACAACAAAAATTCAGTGCAAAAGAGAAACCCCGATAAAAAAAGCCTAAAAACACTCTAAAAATAACCCCAAACCCAAACCTCTGCTTGGAGAGTAGCCTGGATGTATCCAAGCCTTGCGAACTTTTCTACAGACTGAATCTCTTTATATCTCACCACCTAAGCTCACAAGTTCACCAAAGGTCACCCAAACTGGGAAAAACCCTGTTGAAAGAATGACTACAACCTGCCAACTGCTGCAGTACTGATACAGATCAATAGGGGGCTCTTTTTGCCTGCACCAGCATCTGAAATCAGCCACTACACATCATGGCAATTTGCAAACTGAAAATACTAGCCTTCTAATTTCTTTTTTACACCCAATTTCATGCACTCAGAGATGTTATAAAGAATGCATCTCTCTGTGCACAACAAATACTCCAGTCTCTCTAGTTTACAAGGCTCAAGGGAGTTTAGGCCTAAGAAAAAAATGTTGTGTTTCTTGTTTAAGTCTGAAGAAATTATGGTTGGTAGGTAGCGATTATACCTTTTTTTATTATCTTTTTTGTTAGACTTTGGCAATCTCTAGTGATCTAATTTACAGTTGAAGAAAGTAAAACTTGCATGAGGACACTTATATTTTGAACGTCAATGTTGGAAAACTGATTGCACAACGTTTCATCACTCAGGTGTCAGATCATGGAGCCAGAAAAGTTTGATCACCCCGAAAAATTCATGTCCACCCAAAAAAGGCTAGGCTAGGGTTGGCAGTATTTTCTAGTGTTGGTTGGGAAACAGGAAGCACAACATTTTTTCCCCAGGCCTCACCAAATACTCCAGTGTCTTTAGTTTACAAGGCTCTAGGGGTTTAGGAGAGTGGCTACATACATCAAAGATTCCTGTTGTGTGACAAGTGTGTATTATCCTCCCAGGTTACCCTGACCTTTGCCCCCGAACTTTGACCTGTACGGCTGATCAGCATGCAATGTCGGTCCCAAGGGATCATGGGATATGCACCTGTTAAAGCCGTAAAATGTTTGCAAAAAAAGAAATGTTCTTCGTAAATTTACAGTGGAGAAAAAATTCTTCACTTTGTACAATTTTGCCTTTGTTGACAAGACTTAATAAATCTTTGTAAATTTTTCCACTATAAATTTTCAATTTTTCATGTTCAATAATCTAAATTATACCAATGAAATATATTTCAAAGGTTTTCAGTCTTCTAGGCGATTTTCAGAACAAGCATTTGTGAAAAAAACACGCAATTTGGCCATTTTATTTTCTCAATTAGAGTAAAAATTAGTAATTCTGACAACCGATAAATTGTATTAGTTTCGCCCTACGTGATAAATGATGACATTGAACATGAAAGTATAATAAACTCTTCACACGTCAGATGTGGGTTCTCTGAGAAGGTCAAGCTTTGTGAAAAAGCGGCTCTTCTGACAAAAGATTAATCGCTTCCTGTTCCGATACCTTTCGGAGCTCAAATTATTATTTTTTCATTACCTTTTAAACGACAAGTTGTCAGAAATCTTGCCTATAATTTGGTATAAATGTCTATAGATAAATAAAAGGGCAACAGATTTTTTTCTATCATAAAAAAATTAATTTTAAAAAAAATTTTGTTCTTTGTTTTCTGTTCTGATACCTTCCGGAGCTCAAATTATTACCTTCGCCAAGAAGGTTATGTTTTTAGTAGCGTTTGTCTGTGTGTGTGTGTGTGTGTGTGTGGTTTAGCAAGATAACTCGAAAAGCAGTGGATGGATTGGAATGAAACTTGGTAGGTGGGTAGGACTTCATGAGACCTAGAAATGATTAGATTTTGGGCCCCCTGGCGGCTTTCCTAGGTACTGCAGCTGAACTTCCGATTTTGATATCTCATGTTCTGGACATGCTAGGGTCACGAATTTTGGTTGGTAGATAGCTCTTGGGGTAGGAAAGAAGTGACATAAGTTTGGGTCCCCTAGCGCCTTGTTCTGGAACTGCAGGAGCATTTGTTGAAAAAAATTTGAAGGGCGATAACTCAAGAACCGGTTGACGTATTGTCGTGATTTTTGGTATGTAGGTAGTTGAAGTGATGCTTGACATAATCAAATGGCAATTATGCAAATCAGGACTTAATTTGCATAATTAATGAGGAAATTCTATAAATCTGCTTTGTTCGATAATAGAACTATGAAACACTTGTGACATCTACTTGAGAACGAGAAAAACATCTGAGGATATAGATTATGTAAATGAGGACCTAATTTGCATAATTAATGGCAAATTCTTATAATTCCATGGTTGTAACTGCTGCACCCCGAATTTCATACTTGCCACATTTGGAAGTTAAGTGAAGGTGAACAGCAATAAACATAACTTATTCAAATCATGACCTCATTTGCATAATTTATGAGGAAGTGCTATAATAGCCTTTTTGTTAAGATAAGGCTGTCATTGGGTGGAGAATATGATCAACTGATATAATCCATGCAAATGAAGCTCTTATTTACAAAATCAATGATACAAATTGTATAATTTGTCACCCGCAAGGGTTAACATCATTTGGCGAAGGTATGAGATCGTGGAACTCTTGTTATTATTTCATTACCTGCCAAAATACAAGTTGTCAGAAATCTTGCCAATAATTTAGGAATTGTGGATAAAACCATGCCAATTTTTTTTTTTAATTGCTTGTTTTTATTTTTTTTCTTTGAACCCTCCTTTTTTTCATGAAAAGTTCAAATCAGCCTACAGTCCGCTATTTATGAATTTTAGTTAAAATCCATAAATAGTTTTCACCTGAATTCTTTTGAATAATCAAAATACTCTTTACAAGTGGTACATGTATTTTGGAAAAGCTCTTTGCAAATTATCATGCTGGTTTCCCTGTTTTGAATAATGTTACCTTGGCCTGATATAGCCTTTGATATATATTTCCACCCAGTATTTGTTATAGGTGTATAAATAGGTGGGTGTACGTGTGGGTTTGCACATGCACCACTTTCTTCAGCAACCAATCACATTCTCAGGTGGCATGAGGGTCTGCACGGGGGGAGACAGGTCTTTCAAGAGGAGGGTATACATGGGGGAGGGTATAAATTTGTAGGCTATACATAAAATGGCCATCTACTGCTAATTTTTTTGTACATGCGGCTCATTTTTCTAAATAGACAATCACAACTTAACAGAGAAGTGAGATCAGATGCCTAGAAATTTTGCAAAAAAATCTTGAGAATTAAACTTAAAACAGATCACCTATGCTTTACACTAAATGTAGGATGACTACAAATAAATATCTAAAAAGGGCAGACAGTGTTTGACACAATTAGGTTAGGTGGTGACAGTTTAAAACTGTATTTAAATGGTGCATGTAAGTATGGACACATGGAACAATCCACTGTTTGGATATTCATGGTAATATTAACCTAAATATGTAGGGACTGTTCATTATTTACATATCCTACAACATGGAATCTTACTAAAGTAGTTTGGGAGAAAGGCACCCTATCCTTAAATCAGATGGATAACGAAACGTCCCTTAGTCTATGAAAAATTGCTTTCATGACATTGAATTTGAACTGACTTCAGAAATTTTAAATGTCAAACAATTAGAACCTAACACTAACACAGATGAACTTTCATGCTACAATTAGAATCTAGTTTCTCTTCAAAAATACATCTACAACCTTGAATGTGCAGTAAATAGTTTTCAAGAATGCAGAAAGAGGTTTAAAAGTGTTCAAGCCCTGTACTCAAACTCTTTGTTGTCAGTCCTTGTAGCTTCAAGAGTTCAATCTCGGTTCTTTTCATGTTCACCACTTGTATATGCTGACATCATTGTTGTTCCTTTGTTCCTTGTAATGTCAAAAGGGAATCTTTTGCGATTTTTGTCCTCACAAATCTAAAAGGAATCAACTCAGGCCTTGCCGGAAGTTGGAATAAAAAAAAACGGTCACATTTAATCCTGGATGTAGATAATGTTTTTCTAACAATCCCACACCATTTAGAAACCACTCGGGCTTGTAACATGCTTGGGGCTAAGGAAACAAGTCTTAGAAAAGTGCTTTTGTAAAGAAAGGAAATATTATAAGAAGCTTCTACTTCTAAAATCTAAGTCCCTTTGGCCTAGGTCTTAATTTTCGTGGCCCTGAAGATCAAGGAAATGGTTGAGAAGGGAGAGAACTTGGTGGGTGGCAACAAAAACTGCAACATTCATTTGTAAACCGGTATAAAAATGGACCCTTACCTTACCTGCTGTGTGCGCATTTGGTACAGTCCAACCTTCGCTAGAAGAAACCATGTGATTTCAAGGGGTGTTAAGAGTAATTTGAGGTCCAAAAAGTAAAATGTTTTTATGAAATTAGTAAAATTGTGAAGAATATTTGTACAATGCTCTGTTTTGAGTTAAAAGTGTTAAGTAATTAAAACAATCTGCTAATTAGCCATCTTAACGAACCCCGTCCTTGGCAACTTCCGAACAAGCCGACCTTGAAGGGACGTTACATTGTACCAGACAGGGGTGTTCAGGATGGGTGCTCGTGTTACAGGAAACAATAGGCCGGGGGCACCCAAACATTGGCAAGGGGCCAGCCCGACTTCTCATGTCTGCTAAAATAACAGGGGAACATTAGCAGTCTTAAGGGTGTTTGTTTAAGGAAGGAGGCTGAACTAAGGAGGCCGAGGACACAGGTGTGATCAGGACAGGTGTGCTGGGATCACCTGTCGGGCGGGGCGGGGCAAGGGTGTCACCTGGGCGGAGCTTTGTTTGAGTACTGTGGATTTTAACATTAAAATCGGACACAACCTTTTTGGGCTATAGGTTAACCTTACAAATCAAACATTCTTGGGGATAAGCGGAGCGGAGCTTTGTTTGAGTACTGTGGATTCTTAAACGCTAAAGAACTTAAAGATCGGATTTAGCTTAACTTTCCACCTGAAAATTTTAGTGCAAAAATTTCCAATATAATGTCACATTTGACAAAATTTTTGGAAGAACATAAAATATTTAGGGGATCGAATAAAGGAGAAAAAAACTCTAATTTACGTCAAGTTGGTAGTTATGTTTGAGCAGTGTAAAGGACTCAATTATATGATGTCAGCAAAACCTAATACAAACATCCCCACTTCTCTTCAGAACTAGGATCTCAAGTCAGCTATCTTTAATGTTACTAGGGCATTCTTTCAGCAGTGACAAGATTTTGAAGGGTTAGAGTGCTAACCTCAAAATTTCTGATGACTATCAGTCCATCTTGTTCACAGAGTGGCCTTAGGTCTCTAAAATTTGGAGGTTAGCAACTCTTACCCTTCAAAAACTTGTCGCCGCTGAAAGAATGCTCTAGTAACTGTAACTAACTGTAACTATATGTGACAAATGAATCTCTTCAACAAAACTATCTTTAAATTTTTAAACAAGCTGTACAATAAACAAATCTATTTTCCTTCATCGATAATTTTATCAGTCTGCCATGTTCACCAATCGTTATTACCCTAATGAAGATGACAGGCAGCCATTGACATTTTTTTTGACCAAGTGGTTGTTAGAGAACTTTGGTATTAAATCAATTTTTCGTTCTCAACAAGACTTACTGCCAGTATGTTGCCCTGTCCTGTCCTGTTGGACCTTCCTGAAATAGTCTTAACCCTGACAAGGAATTTCCTCAAGGAACCAAGAATGTGAAACATGTCGGAAGTGCCTGTCCAGACTTGTCTTGCCCTTGACTTTGACCTTCACATAAAACATATGGCTGAGGCCGACCTTGGATGACCTTGTTATCTGTACGCCCAGAGAGGAAAATGTCAGTGTTTGAAGTAGATTGAACCTAACAGCAGTAGGGGGTTGTTCATTTCTGTCAGGGGTGGAACGGAAAGATGATACACACCTACCACGGACTGTGGAGGATAGGGGATTGTTCTTTACTGTAAGGGGTGGGGCAGGATGTATTCTAGGGTGCTGAGAGATGGAACAAATGTACAGTCAAACCTAAGCATGAAAGTTCATCTGTGTTGGTATACTTTATTGTGACAAAAAGGACTAAACATTCTTGCCAACACTGAGTAAATTGGGACTTACAATTTCTTGCCAACATTCTTACTAGTTGGCAAGAACGTTTAGTCCTTTTTGTCATAGTACAGTCAAGCCTGTTCAAGAAGGCCACCCAGGAGACTGAGGTAAAGTGGTCTTCTTGGCCAGGTTGCTGAATGCTTGCACCAATGAGAAAAAATTTGCCTAACTTTGAGCTATTGTAAGTGAAATGTTGTATTAAATGTTTATTATTTGTTTATAAATTCTCCTTCTGTGTTTTTCTGCAGCAATGTCGGCTTACCAGAAGTTCTTCAGCCTCAAGGAAGATTACTGGAAGGTTAGTTTTACTTTCTTAATTTTCAACACTCAAATATAATATACCAAAACCATGTTCATATCCTATATCTGTCTACATAAGAATATTTCTTGGTACTTCAAATTCATACCAAAAGTGAGACCAAATCATCCATACATAACAGTAATGAAACGCGTAACTCAGTTATGATATGTTGTATCTTTTGATATAGGATAGTCTTCTAATCTTGTTCATTAGTTGCTGTCATGCATTGTACAGTTGTCAAGCAATAAACCTTCCTTATCATAAAATGTTTCTCTAGATAATGAAAAAGATTTAGTTTCTCCTATCATTTTTATGTGGTGTTATGTCCTAAGTTTTTTTGTGTGTGTCTGCCACGGCACTTAATTGAGGTATTGAGTTTAAAACTTCTACATCGCGCTAGTTGTATATAACTAGTATAACTAGTGCAATATAGAAGTTTTCATCTCAATACAGTGTACAAGAGACAAAAGTACAGGAAAGTATGGAACACATCATCTTGGATTATCATTGTATCTTAACCTAAGAAGTATAGAAATGTTGTAAGTTGTAATGATGTGTGATTGTTGTTGTGATTTTAGGATGCCAACTTCCTCTATGGGCTGGGGATGGTCTACTTCCACTTTGGAGCCTTCCAATGGTAAGTTACAAACAAACAAACAAACAAACAACAACAAAATATATGAAACCCATTGCAAGCTTGTACATTGATAAGTGAATATGTGTGTGTTTGTCTGTGTGTGTGTGTGTGTGTGTGTGTGTGTTTGTGTGCACGTTTGAGTGTGTGTGTCACTGTGTGTGTGTGTGTGTGTGTGAGTGTGTGCATGTGTGTGTGTGTGTGGTGTGTGTGCACGTGTGTGTGTGTGTGTAAATGAGTAAATATGTTGGCTTTGTGAATTGTAACTTTCCATGTAGTAGCTACATGCTGCAGAAGTGATGCATTTTTAATGTGCTGTGCTACACATCCATGTAACACACAGTACATGAGCCAGCTGATCCATGTAACCTGTGTGACACCAACACAAAGCTAAACATGTCCACCTCTGTACCAGGGGTATATGGAGACGTGTTGACAGCAGAAACAAGTGGGAGAGCCAAGCAGTGACAGACAGTCAGGCTGTTTTGTGTGGGTTACAATTAGGCCCACACTAGAAACAGAAGATCCCTCAAAACCTGTTGCCACCAGTAACGGTTTGTCTGAAGACATAGAGGTGGAAGGATAGCCCATCGGAACTGTTTTTCCACCCAGAAACCCTTTAGGCGTTTCCTATCTAAAGTGAGCCTTAGACTTGTGTACAGGAAATACCTCAGTATATCTTATGTTAAATGTTATGATGATGACACGACATACCTGGGGACGTGATGAGAGCAGTCCAGAGTCCTGGCAGAGCGCAGCAGTGACAGACAGTCAGGCTGTGTTTGTGTGGGTTACATAGGCTGGGTTTCAAGAAATATCTGTGTGTGACATGCCCACATTATATATTGTGACATGTTGGTATGATGTCAAAAATTTGTTCATGGTTTTGTGGGTGCAGAAAATGCCTGTATGTGAACCATGTTCGTATGAACTTATGAAGTATGATTTTTACTACCTCTGTCAAGAAGATAGTCACTGCTGAAGACAGCAGGGTTCGAAATACAAAGGTGCAATGTGCAAATTGCACATAATTTTCAAGATTTGCACCTAAAAATATTTTGAATGTGCAATTTTGCACCTGGACAATACCGATATATCATGTTTGCACTGCGTATCTCCGAAGTTTCTTGCGTGTCGGCATCGCGCTGGGCGCATGGCAGCCATATTGTTTTCTTTACTGAACATCCTGGGAACAAGCTGCTCTCGTCCCCAGGTGAAGACGCGAAGGCATTACGTAATGATTTACCTAATATGGCAAGATGCGAAGGCCTACGTAGCTGATTTACCAAATATGGTGAGACCCGCGAAACTTGTTGCCCGATGTGGTACGAAGTCCTTGGGCAGAGTAATTTCGGCTTTTTCGTCCAATTTACGGTAAAATTCGGTGAAAAACAGAGTTTTCGGATTTCCCAGCATTCAGTGCTACCCAGGAAATTTGTAAAGCATGAAGAAGGGCCCATGAAGAAAGGGTCGATTTTCAAGTTCTTTTCACGGGCCCAGCCGGCATCAGAGGCTGGTGCAGCCGGTGGCGGTGGACCAGAGGCTGGTGCAGCCGGGGGCGGTGGATCGGGAGATGCCACCGGGTCCACCGTCTCCGAGGATCCCGCGGCCGATGTTGACGACGCGCCCCCAGAGGAGGGGGAGGGGAGCGCCAAGAAGCAAAAATTAGCCGGACGTTATTTTTTTCTAAGCAGTATTTTTTTCCTTATATCGTGCACGATATTCAAGGTAAACAAATATGCAAAATAAATGAAATTTATTGCTCGCATACTGTTGGTAAATTTTTTTTATGACGAGTGAGAGGGCCGGGGGTCACTAGCGGCGTCCTTTGAAGCTAATGCCGACAAATTTTTTTTGTGTTCTTTTTTTTTATAAACACAGATGATACTTGCATTGTTCATGTTTTGTTTGGTCCCTTCTTTTTAATGTATACTAAAACTTCTATATGCAGTGGCAGGCTAAGAAGGTTGATACACAGTAAAACAGTTCCAAACCTAAAGATGCAAGGCTAAATATAATTTTGCACATAAATTTTTCAAATTGCACCTAAAAATTTTGCCAATGTGCAATTTTGCACGTACCTGAAAAAAAGTATTTCGAACCCTGCAGACATGACAAACATGTACCATTCAACTATCTATACATACAATTGTACTTCAGCTCCTCATGATTTTTTAAACGTCATACAGTTTTTTTTGGGGGGGGGGATCCTATCAAACAACAATTTCAAACTAAGTCTTGTAAAATGTCAGAAACCAGAGCCAATTTCAGAAGTTTCTCCAGCAAACTGCCGAGAACCACAGAATTGAATTGTTCTGTCCTGGCCCAGCCTGGTTTACATATTACCCTGGTTTCCATGGTAACCAGAGAAGCATCACTCACACAAAACACAAAGGTCACTCCAAAGGTCACTCCAAATCACCTTCAGCTATTTATAGCAGGACACAGCTGTGTGTGGAGTAGGCAGGGCAGAGGTTAGGGTTCAGAGTTGAACCAGTGGGGTTTAAAACTTGCAGGTAAGTTGTAACGTTACTTAGAACTGTGGCGGAAGTGTCTAAATTACGCACAGAAACTCCGAAGGTTTCGGTGGGTCAGAGGTGAGAGTTGAGAGGTCCCCAGGTGTGTTTAAATGCGCAGGTGTGCAGGAGAGCGGCCAGGTATGAGGGCCTGCATGGGGGGTTAGTGATTACGAATTACGCAACATTTTTGCCGCCGATTATGAATTGCGTTAAAGTTTCAGAGCTGATCACGACTTCACGCTTTACGGCTCATGTACTAGTACTAATTACGTTGATTTTGGTGTAGCTGTCTACGGATTACGAAGACTAAAAAGGCCTGATTATGCCTTACGAAAAAGGGGCATGCAGACCCTCAGGTATGTCAGGTATGCACAGAAAACCACAGAACGGGCGAGGCCGACGTCACCTTAGTTACACCTGCCTTCTGTGACGTCCTGTGTGTAAAGTCTGCCTTTGTTAGAAGACCTGCGGATTGGGGTGGTGTTTCCGGACAACTCTGGCTGCATTGTTACCAGGAAAACCTCAGTGAGCCCAGCACATGGTTCAGCCACGCTGAGAATTTCTGCCTACAACTTTGGACAAACCCAGTGGTTTCGTTTCCGTCAATGTTAGTAGGAAGGAGCTTGGGTTTGAAAGGTCTTTAAAAGTCCAAAGGTTGGAGTACCTGGATTGTTTTTGTCTGCCTGGAGTTAGAGTCTCAAAGATCGCTGGGTGCTTTTTTTTTTTGTTCGCAAGTTTCCACCGAGCGTGAAGAATACAGTGTCAGCTTTCAAAGGTAAGTTTTTGCCTTTGTTAAAATGACATGTTTAACATAGTTAAAGCAACATAATAACGTAAAAGCAGTAAGCCATTTTACATAGATTTAGTAGAAAGTTACGTTTTAATTTGCCATTCATTTGTTGAGTTTATGGTGAGAGTAATGAAGAAGTTGTGAATAGATTTTATGGTATTTACTAGTCAGTGTTTGAATAGCTGTTTGCAAAACAAAGAACGAGCTCGATTGTGGGTCTTTTCTCAGGAAGTTAGTTGATCATTTACCGTAATGATGGTCTTATTTGACCTTGGAGCTTTGAGGAAATGACCTTCAGGACAATTTTTTGTCTTGCCCTACTTGTAAGGACACACATGTAGGTTAATTGGTATCGGTCATGCTGGTCACACCCCTCTTTGGTCAATGGTATGTTCCAGCCAGGTGTCTCAGACAATGGATTGGCTCGGATTTCAGACTCTACCATTCTGTAATGGGGGTCTTGATGCGATTCTTTGTTCTCTGCACCTGTCATGTCCAGACAGTATATGTTATGAATTTGACAGGCTAGCTGTTACTGTTCAAAACCTCTAGATAGTAAATCTTGTTTTTTTTAACGGACATTTGTAACACTCCATATTGTTCTTTAAACTGTATACTTATGATTTCTAGCAAGTTTTTATTGTGAATTTTCAAGGCTTTTCAGGAAAATCTACTTTCTTCTGAAAGTCTACAGTTTTTTGTTTTTGTTTGGATATTTGTTTAGAAGTCTTAAGAGCAACAGGTCAAAAGTTACGTGCACTTTAACAAGCTACTTGAAAAGGCATTATGCTTCACCTCAGTTGAATATGACAATGCTTATACTTTTTTTATACAACATAAAAGTTCTGCAGAGTTTTTTTTTTTCCTTAGAAAGCCCATCCGGAAGTTACGTATACACCGGAAGGTCTCTAAAAAAGGAAGAACCCATCCTCGAAATCCGGTAGCCTTATACTTCCCCTTAGTTGACGATGACTGTCTAACTCACGATTTTTACCTAGCAGGGAGTTTTTTTTTTCTTCAGAAAGTTACCCGGAAGTTACATATTCACCGGAAGGTCTCTTAAAAAGGAAGGGGCCCATCTTCGAAATCCGGTAATCCTCAAAATTACCGGCACGCTTTGTGCGGGAGTAGCTGGGAGATTAGGGGCACCCAACATGCCCCTTTGTTTGTTCTTTTTTACAACACAGCGGAACTTTTTTTACAAAGGTTGAATTTTTAACAGGATTAAATCCTATTCCTAAGCCTGTCAGCTCGAACTTTGCCCCGACCAGCTGGTATGTGACCTTGTGCATCCTTTTTAGTGTGACCTTGTTAACTTTTTTACTGTCTTCTTTTTAGAAGTCAGACCTGTAAAACATTAAGAAAAGAAGTTGTAGTCAACACCAATTCAATTTGGTGGTTCACAGTTTCAAAAAAAAAATATAAGATCACATGAAAAGAGTCTGAAAAAGGGGGGGGGGATATGAAAGATGTCCAAAAATAAAATGTCCAAAAACGAAAGAAATCTTTGAAGGTTCTTGATTTTTTTGGCCATGAAATATCCGAAAAACAAAGAAATGATTTAGAGTAGCCCATAGTTGTGTGACCTTGCTGCAGTGTTGTGTGGCTGTATGTATAAACCATGGCTGTCAGGGTGGGGGATATTTTATTGTGACGCTGCATTCAACAAGTGGTTGATGGATGACTTTGGAAGGTAAACCCAGACCAGCGACTGTAAACAATGTCTGAATACCCCACTCCGCTTTCACACCCACCACTCACTAACGCATGCTGGGTACGTCGCAAAATATTAACCCAGCCTTTCGTGGCACCTCTGGGCTGATTTAGGTTATTGAATGGGTTTGTGGTGGGCTGGACATTCATTTTTTGACATTCATTTTTTAAATCTTTTGAAACGAAGCCAAGGCAAGAGACAGGTGCACCTATTGTAAAAATCTACAAGCACAGAAAAAAAACTTTGGAAAAAGACAAAGCAGTGTTAACCTGGTTTATGGATGGCTGTAGAAGGTAAACCCTTTCACAACCAGGGCTCACAAGCGCATTCTGGGTACATAGGGAAATATTAACCCAGCCTGGGGTGAACTGGGGACCTCTGGGCTGATTTAAATAACTGATTTGGTTTGTGTAGTGCTCAACATTCATTTTTGGGCTCAGGTGCAGCTAATGTTAAAAGCTAAATTTACAGAAAAGAAATTACGGGCAAAAGTTGAAGATGGTGTTTCCTGCCGAAGGGCGGTTATACCCGGTACCAGCTTTATTTTATTATTTTTATGCCACAAATGTCAAGAATAAGCCATGTACGTGTGAAAACTTAGATACATAAATATCTAGGTGCAAACCCTCAGCTAGAATTTAGGTGAACTGTAAGCTCTAATTTTAGATCAAACAATTAATGTGTCTATGAGTATTATTTGTATAATTACCTCTCTAATCAGCATAGTATGGGAATGTCCAGGTGCTGTTATGTACTTAAACATCAGAAGGGCAACTTGTTTAGTCTCTAATAACATGTTAAAGACTTTGATCTCAGTCTATCTGTAGAGTTAATTTGCTTTTGAACACATTAAGTAAACATATTCAGCCAAGTGCTCTTGGAATTAAAACAATAACAAACTTTAAGTTGATAAGTTAAGTGCAAAGTCTTCTTGAGTGTGGGTAGGTTCGCATCATGGAAGTCATTTGAAGTTAGTACTCAAGTAAGAACCTGAAAAACATTTCCACAACAAAAGCAAGGTAAGAAGTAACTGCTTTCGTAATAGGAATCACATATTTCTAATGACTGTTTGAAAAGTTTGTATCTTGGGCCACTTGAACTCAATACTGGGGATAACATCCTAAAACGGCCTCAAATATGATCCAAGCTCCCAGAAAATGTGGCTTTCTCAGCATTCTGATGTTTTGAAAGACTTGCTTGTTTCACAACAGTCAATCGATCTAGTACATGAGGATGCACTGTCTGTGCTCAATAGCTGTAAATGTTAACAGTTAGATGTGCAAAGATTGGGTGTAACAGGTCGTCTGGTGTAATATAGCCAGCTGCCGCCATGCTGTGTGCCTGCAAAGCAAGTGTTTTTTGCTGAAGGGTGGTTATTATGGGTTTACAGATTCAGAAAACATGCTCCTTACACAACAGTTCATCAAAACACTGGTAGCCTGTCCGGGATTCGAAACCCATGGCAATGACTGTGTTCAAAGCACTAATATTTTGTCCGGGATTCAAACCCATGGCCTTGTAACTTTTTAACTTGGGCCACTTTAACTCAATAGTGTGTATGCATGTGAAGCTGGTGTGTCATCCCAAAGGAGGTTATTCTGGCTATACAGATACAGAAAACATGCTCCTTTCACAACAGTTTACCAAATAACCAATATTTTGTCCGGGATTCGAACCCATGGCCTTGTGGTCTGCTATGAAGTGTTGTCACAGACCACTAGACTTGTCCACACCACTTCTGCTGACACAACGAGCCAAGGTCCTGAGCCTTTGTGTGCTGAGTTGAAGAGGTGAAACTCTATCCGCAAAGACCTTGGCCTGGCTTGGCCTGGCTTGGGTAGGGTTAGGGGCCGGGGCAGGGTTCAAAACAGGTGTCAGGACAAACTAGCTAGTATTTACAGGTGATTCATCAGGTATACCTAGTGCACCCAGGGCTAGAAATACTGGGTGCATGTGCACCTTAGTGCACCCAAACTTTGAGTTATGCACCTAAACCTTTTCTGTGGGTGCACTGGTGCGCCCAAATATTTTTGTAGGAATTTTTAACATTAGACATGTATAGTAGTATACCGGATATTCTTGGTCTCTAAGTTTTAGAAAAGTTTTTGTGCACCTAATTTTTTAGGTTGGGTGCACCAGTGCACCTATTCCCAAAAATGAATTTCGAGCTCTGTGACAGTATTGGCTGAGGAAATACTCTGATATAAGTGTCAGTGGAAAATGTTGGACATTCAGACAACCATGTATGCACAGACATTAGTATAACCACACATAACATACGGGTGACAGTACAGGAATCCACAACATTAGATTTGTATCATCTTACACTTGTGAAACAATAGTCAGAAGAGCTAGGTACTACATTAACCCTTAGCGTGCTAAGGAAACCATTTGGGTATTTTGTTCTCTATTGGTGACGGGTTTAGGGAGAAGGTTAACCTTTAGCACACTGAAGTAGCCATTTGGTTACCAATTCTCTATTGGTTACAGGGTTAGGCAGCAGGGAGAAGGTTAACCTTTAGCACACTGAAGTAGCCATTTGGTTACCAATTCTCTATTGGTTACAGGGTTAGGCAGCAGGGAGAAGGTTAACCTTTAGCACACCAAGTAGCCCTTAGATTTAAATATATCCCTTTAAACATTGAATGGCTAGAACCTATGTCATTGGACTTAAAACACAACCCATTAAGTAATGGTTCATTTTGACACCTTGCTTCTTTTGTTTTGTCTTGAGCTTGTGTAGTGCATGTCGGAAGTGCCCTAGGTGTTGGATAAAGGGATCTGACCTCAGTATTAAGGTAGTCTGGACATCTCTGCAACAGACCGTAGGACAGTCCCATGACCAGAACCCATTAACTCATTGTTGGATTTGACAGGTGTTCTCGGTGTGTGAATCTGAATACTCTGTCTGACAGTACAGAACAAATCTTACTACAGACCCCTTATAGTTTTATAGAGCATAGCATAGTTTTCAGTTGCAGTTTTTCCAGTTTGTACATGACAAATTTGGAAATGTTTCTCAAAAAAGTATACCACAAAAAACTCGCAGACAACACTCCATGTTACAATAGTTTCATTTTTACAAATCAGCAACAAGCAGGAAAATTATTTGCAGTTTAAAAGATAATTAAAAGATACTCGCATCCCCCTATGGAAAAATTTGCAAGAAACGCATCCCTAGATGCAACAAGAAGGGTTTTATTTTCACAAATCAGAAACAAGCAAGAAACAAAACTGTTTCATTTGCATTTTTTTGAGTTCGCCGGAGACAAGTTTTATAACATCTCAATGAAAGAAGCTCGCCCCTCCCCTCCAGAAAAATTTGCAAATAAGACATTCCTAGATGCAATTGTGCATTATTTCTGTTTACATAAATCGCACACAGTCAGCACCAGACAGAAAATGGAGCCTGCGCAAATATCAATGATATCGCGATCAATCACGTTCTGTTGTGCAAAAGTCAGGTGGGTTTGGTGTATCAGTGTCAGGTCTGGGACCAAACACAGATCAAATATCAGCTTGCAAAAAAAGCAGCTTGCAAAAAAGAAAGCAGGAGACCTGGTCTAAGCAGGTAAGTTGGGTTTTGCTCATACACAGAGTTAGAAACTTGCTTGTTTTAACTGTAAAATGCTGATATAAAATTCAAAGTCAAGCAATTAATAATAGCTTATATCTTATTTCTCAGAAAGTTATGTACTTTGGGGAAATAGTGAAGCATTGGCATAGGTACAACACACCTGGGCAGTGTGACACAAGTATGCACAGGTATGCAACACCTGATCTTTTTACATCTGTACACACCTATAGTACAGGGACTGAAACTGTCCTGTACCTTTAAGTTAACCAGAAATTCTACATTTCTTTGCAAATCCAACACAGCCCAACATCATTGCTTAAATGCTCCTGTGGAAAAAAATGAAAGTTCGAGAGCTTGCTGTTACTTGAGGTTAGAACGTGTAGTTCTAAGGAAGCACATCCTGTTCTTAATGTGGTAACACAGCATCTTAGACTGCGGAAGGAGGAAAGGAAGTGAGTTCACTCACCTGATGATATTATGCTAACTCCATCTTGAAGACGAAAACCACAAAATACTTTCAATCTTCAGGTTAACAGAAGATCGCTATAAATAGGAACAAAGCTTGAAGTACCCAAATAATCCATGCCATCTATATATACCTTATACGAACCTTCTTAAATCGTAACTTTATAGGTTTTTAACTCAAACTTTGACTTTGACTTTAGATGAAAACCACAAAAGAGTTCAAATCTTCAGGTTGACCGAAGATCACTATATAGGAACAATGCTTGAACTACCCAAATCATCCAATGGCATCTATATATGTACCTTATGCGAACAACATTTAATCATAACTTCAAAGGTTTTTACTCCATCTTTAAAACGAAAACCACAAAAGACTTTCAAATCTTATAGTTTAGGTTCAGTGAAGATCGCTATAAATAGGAGCAATGCTTCAACTACCAAAAACATCCAATGGCATCTATATATACCTTACAAACCTTATTAAATCATAACTTCAAAGGTTTTCAACTCCATTTTAAAGACGGAAACCACAAAAGACTTTGAATCTTCAGGTTGACTGAAGATCACTATATAAATAGGAACAATACTTGAACTACCCAAATCATCCAATGGCATCTATATATACCTTATACAAACCTTGTTGTATCATATCTTCAAAGGTTTTTAACTCCTTTTAAAGACGGAAACCACAAAAGACTTTCAAATCTTATAGTTTCTGTTCAGTGAAGATTTCTATAAATAGGAGCAATGCTTGAACTACCCAAATCATCCAATCCAATGTGATCTATATATACCATATGAACGTTAGTAGACATTTTCAAAGGTTTTTAGACGTGAGTTCACTGCAAGTCACTTCTGCGATTGCTGCCACCTACAAGACTCTTCCACAGGAAGAAGTCATTATTACCTTTGCCAAGACGTCTTGTAAGGAAGTCACATTGCTTCCGGTGTTCGCCTACGTGTAACGGATTTCCTGAAAACGCTATAAAGACATTCCCTGACATGCAGTTAAATGATTGATCTTATGATTATAATATGGATCTAATTGGGGATCTTATAAGGAAATCGTATGAATCCCCGTCTCTTACAAGCTGTGCAGTTGTTTTGTGAAGTGTGGGCTTGCAAAGAAGTGCCTGCAAATTAGTGCAGTGACATTGTTCCTGGCAGGAAGGCCTGCTCGCGAGTTTCGAGCGGAAGGACTCGTTAAAAATAGACTGGCAGATGCGGATATGCGTGTACCTGTGCGGTATAAAGGGAACAGGGTTTGCCTGGCTTGTACAAGTTGTGGATTTGTGGTTAGGTGAGTTGTTCAGAGCACAGTGAGGTTTTTCTCTGCACTTCTCCTTGGCTTGTGAAGTAGGACATACGGATACATAGATCTGCCTTTTAGACTTGCAGTTGGTAAGTAAGATTTGGTTAATATTTTTATTGTTATTACATAAAAGAAGGATGTAGGTATAGTTGTGCAAAAGCATTTGACGGAAATGTTTTTGTCGTTCTGTTGACTTATGAAATACTAGTACAGGTAGTATGCTTACATCTGGGTTCTAGACTTGCAGTTGGTAAGTAAGAATTGGTTAATATTTTTATTGTTATTACATAAAAGAAGGATGTAAGTATAGTTGTGCAAAAGCATTAGACGGAAATGTTTTTGTCATTCTGTTGGCTTATGAAATACTACTACAGGTAGTTTGCTTACCTCTGGGTTCTAGACTTGCAGTTGGTAAGTAAGAATTGGTTAATATTTTTATTGTTATTACATAAAAGAAGGATGTAAGTAGAGTTGTGCAAAAGCATTTGACGGAAATCTTTTTGTCGTTCTGTTGGCTTATGAAATACTACTACAGGTAGTTTGCTTACCTCTGGGTTCTAGATTTGCAGTTGGTAACTAAGAATTGGTTAATATTTTTATTGTTATTACGAGAAAAGAAGGACATTACAAGGTGAACTTGTACAAAAACATACAGAAATCTTGTCCTGTCTTGGGTAGAATGTTTTGGGAATTTTTTCTTGTGATGCTTGGCGTTTGTCGTAAGATTTTCTTAGAAAGGTCTTTTTACAACTAATAATATGTGATTTTGTTGTATAAAGTAATTAGTAAGAACAAGATATCTTCATTAGTGTTCTGAAGGCCCTTGAGAACATGTAATTGTTTGTTACTGGGTCATTTCTATGCTAATGTTGACCTTGTTACCAGTAGGATGTGTATTGGTCGGGTGTGTCTTTGTTTAGCGGTGAGGTGTAAGATTATGCAAGAGATCCAAAAACTGTTACTCAAGCAACTGGATATGATTTTGGAAACGGTCAGACATTTCAGGTAGCATCCACTACCTTTCCTAGCCTCCGTAGCAGGCTTATAGAACTGGGGGTTTGGTGGTCTTCGGCTGTTTTCTGATTAGCCCAGTTCTAAAAAAAACGGGGTAATTCAACCAGGCCGGCTATGTTGTCTATATGCAATCAGAAAATAGCACATAAAAGCTCCCAAAGACCCAGTTTTTGGCATACTAC
Organism: Branchiostoma belcheri; assembly: GCF_001625305.1. NCBI lineage: Eukaryota > Metazoa > Chordata > Leptocardii > Amphioxiformes > Branchiostomatidae > Branchiostoma > Branchiostoma belcheri. The sequence continues at coordinate 1,438,453 of NW_017804442.1, forward strand.
GTAGGCTATACCTTTCGTCAGTGATACTAAAAGACTGCAGGAGAAATGCTGATATCAGTTGTGGTACCATTTCTCTCTCTTTTTCATTCTAGCAGTAAGCTGTTATGTGTCACAGATATGCCATGCATACGATTAGTCCTAAACAATGGGGTTAAATAGCTTGAATAATCAGCATGTAAATTATAGCTGTCAGAATTTATCTTAGGTGTAAAAATGAAGTTCTCTTGACATGACTTTAGTAATGCCTTTGTGATAAACTTTGTATGTATCATTGACGATGTATTCGACTTTATGCAAACTTAAAGATAACTAAATGATTAAATTGTTATTTTTGTAATTAAATCTCTTTTTAGCATTCCCCTATGTAATTAATAACAAAAATACTTACTGGTTGTTTTTGGTAGCATGTTTTGTTGGTTATGAAAACAGTTTATTTTTCTACTTTCACAAATTTATCTTCAACAACTTGATTTGTAATCGTGTACAATTGAAATTTGTTTGCAAAAATCCTTACCATTTGTTGTCTTAGTGTTAATTATCGTTAAAAATCTATAATCAAAATCTAATCGGGTTTAATTGCTTTTTAGTTAAACATTTAAAGATGTATCTGACTTACTGATACACACCACATAGGGATAGTTGGTGAACTGTCCCTTACCTTGAAAAAATGCCGATCAGGTCGCATAATGTAAAACCCCTTTTATTATGCAGGGGTTGAGCTCCTACGCTCTGATTGGCCAATCGGGTCTCCCCCACCTCATTAGCTATGCGTGAGTAGCTGTCAATCAAACTGGAGTTGCCCTGTCTGCTCTCAATTGGCTAGAGGTGCAGGGCAGCCCTAACAAAGACCCGGGTACTGTGTGTGTGTTGGACCAGCCAGCCTTGTCTAGCAAGTCAGGAGAGAGAAAGACTTGGAAAGAAGCCAGGATTTTTTTCTCAGGCAGTGTCCTTGGCGTGAACGAACAGGAGGAGGGTTGTGCAGTTTGATTATTTCGTGATTCGCGGGAGCGGAGCTACGGATTTAAAAGGAAGGGAGTGCAAAGATTGGACGGTAAGGGACAGCTGACAGACTTGGGGCCCACTAGGGGTGTGTGGGAGGGTTCGAGGGGCCCTCTCTTTGCCCCAAATATTTGCCCGGCGAGCATGCAGGCAGGCCACCAGCTGTATGTAACCTTCGTGGCTGTAGAGCTAGAAAAAAAATCCTCAGGGTGTCCCTTTAAACTGTGTAATGTGGGAAACATACTACCGATACACACACATGCTGTGGTGTTGTGTTGGTAGTAAGAAGGCTGGCAGAGTGCCGGGGGTTTAAAACCCCATGTAGGCTTGCCGGAGAGTGTGTGTAGTATGTGTGTGTGTGTGGATGGTGGTGTGCCATTTTGCCTTTTGTTTGTCCGTGGATGTTTGTCTGTCTGCCAATCGATCAGTGTAGGGTGAAGTTAGGCTGACCTAGAGGTGGGGTGCTGTACAGGGGTTCAGGGCAGGGGCTGGTCGTGTTTTGAGAGTTGTATATATTTAGTGGTAGCCTCCATAGCATGCCAAAAACTGGGGATCTTCGTGGTCTTTGGGAGCTTTTATGTGCTATTTTCTGATTGCATATAGACAACATAGCCGGCCTGGTTGAATTACCCCCGTTTTTTAGAACTGGGCTAATCAGAAAAGAGCCGAAGACCACCAAACTCCCAGTTCGATAAGCCTGCTACGGAGGCTATATTAGTTAGTGGTAGCTTTATGTTTTAGGTACTAGGGTCTCTCAGAAATTTTTAGGGGAGAAGTGCTCCCTGATCGGTTAATCAAAAATCAGCAAATTTTCGTGAAACCATGAGAAAACCCTAAATTTGAACATTTTGGGAGACATGCTTTGAGAGAGCCTTGGTCACTACTAGTACTGGAAGCTTCAAGTTTTCAGTGTTTTCCTGCCAAAATGTCTTGACACGTGCAGTTCTATCAGTTCAGTAGGAAATGAAAAGTATTGGGGGTTTCGGAGAGGACTATATTGCTGTGTTTTGGAAGCTGTAGCTTTTTGTTTCAGGTGAATTTGTCCTCCCTACTTAAAAGCAGACAAGAGTTCTGAATCTGAATCAGTGTTCAAATGGACCTGTAGCTTTTGCTGCGCTGAGTTTTAGGCTTTGCATGGAAAGAATTTTCATTCTTAGTTGCTTATCAATGAAGAATTCCCACTGTTTTGTTTCCCCCAACAAAAATGCCTACAACTCTGTCAATTCAGAGGCATTTTTTCGCACCGAATATTTGGCATGTGCCAAATCCTGTTACTTTTTGATATGCTAATATGGTATGTCAAGAATGGAAACATTAAAATTCTTATTGCAAAGAATGTTTGAAGCTTTCTGTTTGCTTAGTAATATCACTGTTTACTATTCCATATTACTGTATATAGCTGCTTGATAAAGTTTCACGGCTATGCTTTATTTGGAATTTTGGTAGTAATTTTTAAGTAGTAAATTATTTACTACCAACACATGAGCATAATTTGTATTTTTTCGCTACTTGTTTCCTCAATTAACTCATTAGTTCCACCTGAGTTTTTTCGTTTCAAAACAAGTGATGAAACGATAATTTCGTCTGACCCCACAAGACTCTAATTATTGCCTGTCTTGGCTTCTGCTAAACCACGTGTGACCTTGTCAAATGTCTTAAGAAATTCTTTAAGGTGTCATTTCTGCAGAGTTAGAAGAAAAAGTGGAAATCTTAAAGCCTTGGTGTCCAACAAGACCACAGACGATCACACTGTGGTTGTACTTCAGGTTTTTGGATGTCGTGATCGGTCAAACTTGCCCTGAAGTCATGTTTGTTACTGTGTGCATTGTTTTGTTCAACTCTTGATTTGACGTATGTCTATTGGACATTGTTTCGTTTTGTCAGAGCTCTGGCTTGAGCTATGGATATGTATTGAAGTTGGGAACTTTTTGAATTTCTCCTTGAATCGTATTTCCCAAGAACTATCGTAGACTGGAACTCGTTGCCACCATCATATAGATAGCTTTAAACAACTCCCGCAACTAAATGTGCAAACATTGAGTGTAACAAGTCGTTCGGCGTGATATAGCTAGCGTGTGTTCAAAGCTGGTGTGTTACGCCGAGGGGCGGTTATACCAGCTATACAGATACAGAATCTATAATGATGTGTTTCTGTAATACCACTTTGTAGGTTGTAAACTGTGGTATGGCACCAGTGTTGTGCTTTGGTTCAGTTTGGATGTTACAAGTTTAACTACATGTTCAGTATGACATATTTCATACCCTGAGGCATGTGGTTATGTTTTGTCTCTTGTCTGGGCCAGGTTACGTTGAATCTATGTAGCATTTGTTAATCTGTGGTTAAAAGATCATTGGTTAATTTGTGAGTTTTTATAGACAAAAATCTTTTGTTAAACCATGTCAGTCAGTCAGTAAATGTATTTCCAAATGGGTATTTTCTAATGATTAAATTTGTCTTCATTTTTTCTTGGACAAAAAGGCCGGAAATTGACACCTGGGACAGATTTACGATGTGTTGAGTAACCCTTGTTTGAATGAAGGGAGCATATTTTATTCACATCTAGGTAATAATACATGGAGTAGGGTTCCTCTGGGGCAGATGTCCTTTGGGAATTTAAATTTCAATTTT
>NW_017804442.1:1442161-1459692 GCF_001625305.1 Branchiostoma belcheri
CTTTTATTTTTTTTTTTTTTAGTCGTAGCCTCTGTAGAAGGCTTATAGAACTGGGGGTCTGGTGGTCTTCGGCTGTTTTCTGATTAGCCTCCGTAGCAGGCTTATAGAACTGGGGGTTTGGTGGTCTTCGGCTGTTTTCTGATTAGCCTCCGTAGCAGGCTTATAGAACTGGGGTTTGGTGGTCTTCGGCTGTTTTCTGATTAGCCTCCGTAGCAGGCTTATAGAACTGGGGATTTGGTGATCTTCGGCTGCTTTCTGATTAGCCCAGTTCTAAACAAACGGGGGTAATTCAACCAGGCCGGCTACGTTGTCAATATGCAATCAGAAAATAGCACATGAAAGCTCCCAAAGACCCTGAAGACCCCCAAACCCCCAGTTTTTGGCGTGCTATGGAGGCTACCTAAAGTGAGAGATACTATTTTGTATGTGAGTGTGCTTAGGACTTTGGCACACTCACATACAAAATGGAGTTTTCTTCCAACCAAACCCCCCTGCCCTCCAAAAAATTGTAAAAAAAACTGGCTGTAGCCCCAGAGTTTTTGCAGGGTGTTGCTGAATTGCCTGACAATGGTTTGGGTTAGCATGACTTATTTGCATATCTGTGTCCAGTGCCCCGCCCCTCCCAACATGGCAGCCAGGTGTCAGGTGTCTGGTCTTTGTTACTGATGTAAAAGCCATTTCATTAGCATTCTTCGTTAACTCAACATGTGATAATTATTACAGTAAGTATAATTGTGTTAATAACCTTAAAGTAATCTGATACACTTAATTGTTGTAATATGCATTAAAAACGCAGTATCCCTTCTTTGTGAAATTAATACATAAATGTTATAGTTGTATAATGAACTAGCTTGAATGATGTATAACTGTTAAGGTAACAAGGATGGCTAATCAGCCTTCTCAAAACAAGCCGGCTACCGGCGAAAATCGCCGCCTACTCAAGTTTTTGCGCCGGCTACTTTCGTCAAAATTTTCAAATTTTTGCGCCGGCTACTTTCGTCAAAATTTTCAAATTTTTGCGCCGGCTACTTTCGTCTAAATTTTCAGAAAAACAAGTAAGCTCCGTTACATTTTCTCACAAACTTCACCGGCTCATTTCTTCTGACGAACTTCAGACAAATTTCTGCTAGCTTTCTGGATCTGAAAACTGCTTCTTTCTTAGCCTCCTGTGCAGATTTCTAGTGCACGAGTCAGCGTTTGCTTCTACGAGCGGCCTGCGGCCGGCCAGAGCGGCCGAAACTTTACGGGGGGAGGGTCTTGTTCGGGGCTCGAGTTGTATCCGCGGAGCAGTATCGCTCGAGCTAGGTGGAACTTGCTTCGTAAACTCGTTGCTCACGAAAATTTATCAAGCCGCTACCTTCCCAACTTCTCCCGGCACTAGTAACATTCCTGCTACAAATAACTAGTACAAATCACGTCAAAAAATATCAAGACATGTATAGAAGCGTGTTCATATCTTTCATACACAGAGACAAATTTTCAAAAACAAATCGCCATCAGCGAGATTTCACAGCTGTTTCATTCATCAAAAGTTCTTGTCGATCGTAAAATGATCACTCATCTGTTGTCTCCTCTAGTGGGGCATTTGTAGCTTAATCACGGCTAGCCAAAAATCAGCGTCAAAACCCCGGAATAAAAACACGCACACTCCGCATCGCTGTACAAAAACAGGAGCTTTCAGGCGCCATCTTGTCATGAATATTAAGTAGCAGCGTGCGATCGACGCTCTGATTGGTTCACCTCACATGACCTGCGTTCTGATTGGATAAGCGATGTGGCCAGCAGCCGGCAGCGCGGGAAGATTTTTTCTTCGCCGGCAGGCTCTCGCCGGTGAAGAAGAGACACATTTACGCTGCTTTCTACGTTTTTTCTACGACTACTAAGCACCATCCTATTAAAGAAATACATAATTAAAAGAATTTTCGGGAAGATGTATATTTCTCTACGCCGATTTTTGGCCATTTTCTCGTAATTTTCTTGTTCAAGGAACCCGGAAGTCAGTGTACCGGGACGCGGGGTGAATTTCCATAGGGCATTTATGGATCGCACCCCGCTGGAATTAAACCGTCAAAACAGAAACAAAACTTCAAAAAAGCGAAACTGTGACATTTTTTCACATCCCAATGATTATGTTTTCGATCAAATTGACATTTAAATATGCTTTCTTTATTTTTCTGCATTTTGTGGCCGGGCGCAAGGACCGCGCGTAATACGATCGGAGTGGCAAACAAATTTTCATACAGCCTTTTTCCGGAATTATTTGTGCACGAACAGTAAATTTTGGAGCCACAAGATTGCCATAAAAGCTGCTCAGAATGTACCCAAAAACGATGTTTAGGGGTCTAATTTTTACGATTTCCTCCGGGGGAAGCCCCCCGGACCCCCCCAACGGGAGGGGGGCCACCCCCCTCCCGTACCCTCCCCCTGCGAGGCGCTGCGCGGCTCGCTTCGAGCCACTTCGTGGCTCGCCTGCTACTTTTTCTTATCAGCCACCTACTCTAAATTTTTTTGAGAAGGCTGCTAATGTTTAAAGTTAAAACTTCTGATCCAACACAAAGAAATATCTCACCTAGAGCTTTGACCAGTCACTCTGGTCTTCCTCAGTAGACTGACCCAGTGAAGCTTGTCACGTGGCTTCTTTGAAGTGTGACGGCTGGCTAATAATAAGGTTGTTACCATGTACACTGTACTCCTCATATTAATGATTGCTAGTCATTAATTCCATCTTCATATTCTGCACAGTATGAATATTAAAACTCTCAGATGTCCCAATACACATTCATCTTCAACTAAACCCATTTAGATTTTACATTGTTTATATTTGTTCAGTCCCAGGTTTTCAGAGATTATCCATACCTAGCCAGCATTAGAATGTAAGTTGCGCCTGCACCAAACCCATACTTTTCTCAGTTTAGGTTGTATATGTCTGGTCAACATTGCATTAGAATTTTGCCTGTTGCAGACAAAATCTTTTCCAACACAACATTTGAAAACCCTAGACAGGGTCTCATTCTTATATATGCGAATACAACCTTATATGAGATGCTCTGCCAAAGTGCTTTACACAATACATTATAAGTTTCGCGCAGGTGCAGTACGTTCTGTCGACATGCTCCCCTACCCCTGTAAGCACATGTAATGTACACTCCCCCCTAACTAATTAGTGAGTCTGCCATTGTTTGTAGTAGATAAGAAATGGCTTGTCTACGGGGAATTCCTGCACATGGCTCTTTGTCCAGGGCTTGTACTAGTTGTGGCAAGTTTCTAGCCTCCAAAGCGTGCCAAAAATTGGGGGTTTGGGGTCTTCAGGGTCTTTGGGAGTGTTTATGTGCTATATAGACAACATAGCCGGCCTGGTTGAATTACCCCCGTTTTTTTAGAACTGGGCTAATCAGAAAACAGCCAAAGACCACCAAACCCCCAGTTCTATAAGCCTGCTACGGAGGCTAATCAGAAAACAGCCAAAGACCACCAAACCCCCAGTTCTATAAGCCTGCTACGGAGGCTAGCAAGTTTCATGGTTTCCCTGCCCTCAAAGTGTATCTAGAAGAGAAATTCGTAGTAATATTACTAATAAACTAAAAAAGTTTGGACCATTCTGTCTCTACAGGGTTATTCATAAGAATCTAAAATTGGCCTGCAGAGCGCTTTTCATTGACGCATTTCAAAACAGTGTACAATACAATACATTCAGGACGAAATTTTTTTTTTTGGCAATGGTTTGTTTTGATTTTGGCTTTGTCTAGATGATTTTGACTTGTTTTCCCCTGTTGTTGTTTGTGCAAGATGTTTCCTGGAAGTTAGCGAGGACATGTGAAGTAACGGACATGTCTGTGCTAGAACAGCTGGAAGGTTGTGTAACAAGGAGACATAAGTTAAATCCACAAGGCCAGGAAATCATGGGGATGGACCTTGAGTTATCAGAATCAGGGCTTGAAATTCATTTTTGGGAACAGCTAAGCTAAACAGACTAACTACGCTGGCTATATATAGGAGAATATTTGCCAGGGGAGTTTGGTTGCCTTGTAGGTTTGACTGGGAAAGAAACTACCTCCCCGCGGCCGGACTTCCTTGGCCAATTTTACTCTCTTTTTTTGCCGAATTCTGCGATCCATATCCCCGTAGAAAGGCCTGGTGGAGGCTAGGGAAAACCAGAAACTTGCTACAACTTGTACAACTTCCCAACCTAAAAATTTGGGTGCACTAAAAATTTCTTGGGTGCACCATATAAAATAGAATAACTAGAATATCAGTGATAACTAAGGCCGACTTTAGACTGACGACGGTATACGATCGCACGACAATCGTTGTGGGCGACGGCTGGCTTTAGACACATGACCAGAAAGCGTGGCGGACACCTGCAGCGCAGGATGGCACGCCGCGCGCCAATTCAAAATGGCGAGAGAACCCCTTTTTCGGCATGCTGCAGTAGATTGTTTTTATTCTGCTTTTAACTCATTGTCCTGTTGATGAGAAGCCGAGTTTGTGCCCAGCAAAGAAGGGATATGAGGCACATGTACCGAGAGGGGCAATTCTCCGGGTTTGATCCCGACGTTCGGTGCTGCCGTTGGCCTGGCTACATTGGCCGGGAAATGTGGATCGGCGGATCGGTTCATACTGGAGAAGTAGCGATTGGTGGCAGGGGATTGTACTAGACATAAAGTCTTTGGTTTGACGACATTTAATGATACAGGCGATGTGCTTGGACATGAAATAACGCTTGCAGGCTTATTTGCATAAGGCCAATGACCTCCCACTTCCTTCGCCGGCGACGGTTCACTTTAGACGGTGGAAAATCCTCCTCGGACCCCCCGCTGAAGGATCGCACGATAGGGTCCGAGGTGGTAGTGACGACGATTCGAGGATTACCGTCGTACGACTATTTTGATCGTGTTTAGACGGTGGTAAAATACCGTCGCCGGCAACATCTTGACGATAAACATTCATACGACTATCGAACCGTCGTCAGTCTAAAGTGCCCCTAATTATGTTTCAGTTCTAAAGAAAAGTACTACAACAATTATTTTATAGTAATTGTTTTGACACTCTGGTTAAATTTTACTGATTCTATGGTCAAGGCAAAGCTTCAGTGACAACCACAACATTGAAAAGCTGGAAATAATATGTTTCTTGTAACAGTAATAGGTTTTGACAAGTGAAAACAATATCAACATCTTTGTATGTAATGTAGTCTAGGTATACTATACTACTATGTTGTATGCTTATGCTAGCCTCCACCAGGCTTGGGGAGGCGGCTGGAAAAAGTAGAAATCGGCCAAATAGAGAGATAAGCACGCCAGGGGAGTTTGTCTGTTGAGAGAACATTGGGGTGTGGTGAAATGTTCTCTCAATGGACAAACTCCCTTGTCATGCTTATCTCTCTTTGGCCGATTTCTACTTTTTCCAGCCGCCTCCCCAAGCCTGTTAGAGGCTATGCTCTCTATTTGGCCGATTACTACTCTTTCCAGCCCCTCCCCCCCGAATCCTGCTAGAGGCTATGCTCTCTATTTGGCCAATTTCTACTCTTCCAGCCGCCTCCCCAAGCCTGGTAGAGGCTATGCTAATATGCTAGTTGAAGAAGAAATAATGGCAGTCCTGTATCTCTCTGGCATCCATAAAACATTGTACTGTCTGTGCCTGTGTGTATGTGTGTGGCCTTGATCATCTATAGCCTATGGCAACTGTCCCCAAAACGGGGTAACAACCTCAACCTCTTCTGACTTGGAGCTTTCCCAAATGTGTGGGGGACAATCCATTAATGACTCGAATGGGTGATGGTGAAAATATGAGAACATGAAACTTTAAATGGTATTTAGGAATTATTTTCAAGTTGTTGAGGGATTTCAATGATAGGTCATAATTTTTTTATTTTTTTTTACTGTCCCCAAAACGGGGTAACAACCTCAACCTCTTCTGACTTGGAGCTTTCCCAAATGTGGGGGGAAAACCATTAATAACTTGTAGGGGTGATGGTGGTGAAAATATGAGATCCTGAAACTTAACATAGTATTATTTACGATCTATGAATTATTCCCAAGTTGTTGAGGGATTTTAGTCATCATCATCATTTAGTGATTGCTCTTTATTTATTTTTTAGTACACTGTTTTAATTTTATCAAACCCATACCTCAAATTATTTCTTAAATATATCTGGATCTTATGAAATTCCTTTAAATAGATCTATATAAAGAACAAGAAAAAAAACTTTTGAAGAATTTGCCATGTAAGGTAAAGTCTTGGCTAAGGAACAAAAGGACACCCAAAAGACCCTATATGTATGACATCACCAGCAGGTGGCCAGTGTTGTTACACATCAAGTCCTTGTAGCAAAGGCAACGTTAACGCTACACGCACCAACCGCTACAGTAGGGACGTGCCCATATAAGGCAGGCTGGTATTGTGCCAGGATAATGCTTACACAATGTAGCGATGTGATCTGACGTGCGCTACAGCCTCATGAATATGTAGCGACTCACGTCAGAAGGGGGTTTTCCCATAAGGAAGCTTGCGGCCAACGAAACTACGGCGGCCAACGGACTAATAAGGCAGCGTGTTCTGCCCATATATGGTGTGTTTGTGACGTAGGGATATTTCCGCTTGTATGACAGGGTTTCCTTTTGTGGGTAGGACAGGGGATAGGTACTTATAGGTAAGAAAGAAGATACTTGGACACACATGTAAGACTTGGGTGGAGCAACAGGTAGCGTTACAACAAGCAGATACTATAGTGGCTTCTGAATATTTAACTTGAAGTCAAATGTGTGTGTGTGTGTCTGTGTGTGTGTGACTGTGTGTGTGTGTGTGTGTTTGTGTGTGTCTGTGTGTGTGACTGTGTGTGTGTTTGTGTGTGTGTGTTTGTGACTGTGTGTGTGTGTGTGTGTGTGTGACTGTGTGTCTGTGTGTGTGTGACTGTGTGTGTGTTTGTGTGTGTGTGTTTGTGTATAATTCTGTGTTACAAGAAACAGAATGAAAATATTATACACTAAGTTCAACACATGCTTGTAATCCAGCATTTGCTGCAGATTGTTCATTACTTACCATGTGTCCTAAGTTAACTTAAAATCAAAACCTTATTGTTGTACAATGATACCAGTAGAGGTGCAGATTAACTTATCAAAAAAAGTATACTTGCTTGACAATGATGATGATTCCTTGATGTTTTGGAACTCATTGCTGTTGTCAGTTTTTCAGTACGATAATACTAGTCTCTTATGTATTTGTCTCTTATGTTAATAACTTTACTTTGTGCAAAACTTACCTGTTTTGCTCCGTGTGTTGTTTCAGGGCGATCAAGTCGTTTCAGCAGCTGTTGTACATCGACGCCAGCTTCGCGCAGGCCAACGAGGTCCACCTGCGACTGGGGTTGATGTGTAAAATCAACTCCGACTACGAGTCTAGTCTCAAGGTAAGGAAAAACACCTTGGTTTCTTCTTTTTCTCTGGCTTCCTAATGCAGGGGTCTCCCCATAAAATGATAAATTCTAAGGAGAGAGGTGCTCCCTAATCTTTGATAAAAAACCTGTGAATTTTCATGTAAATACTAAGAGGAAACCCTAAATTTGAACATTTTGGGAGAGGTGCTAGGATTTAGGGGAGAGGGGGAGCACCCTTGCTTCATTGCCCTGCAATGTCTTGTGATCTTGTAAGTTGACAGAGAAGATGTTTGTGTGTTCGTTACTTCGTATTGTACAGTTTTGTCAAGTGTGTAAGCAGCATTGTGTATCCTTCAAGAATAGTTTGCAAAAACTGTCCTCTACCAACAAAATGTTCATCTGCACAAGGCCAAGTATTTTTCTGGAAGAAGTATCTTGTGAAGACTTCTCACTTGCACTGTGGATTGCCTTGAAAACCGTTTATCAAATGAAAAATCCCATTTTTTCCTTAAAAAAAAAGCATTTGCTCTCACGTCAAAATTTTTAATTCCATTTCTCGAAAAGCAGGTGTCTGAATGTTTATGTTGACTTTTTATCCCTCCTACAAGGACTGATGTATCCAGAAAAACTTTTCTTCTTCAAAATTCTTGTTCTTTCTGAACATCAATTGCTTTATAAGGTCGCGGCAAGTCTGGACAAAGCATAGCAGCTGATTTGTAGCAGCCGTAATTTGTCACCATGGTAACTGAGCCTTTTCTGTGTGTCCAAGTCCTTAGACTGCTACAATAGAGGAGACATTAGGATTAGCGAACAAGCCGACACTATGTGTCAATTTGCAGTCTTATTGTAGCGATGGACATGTATCTACACTTGTGTTGTTTAGTGACTGGAGAGTTGGAGATGCTTTCCGGTGGGAAAGTAGCAATTTCCCACATGGAAGCGTTTGGCAACAAGTTGTAGTGGCAGAATCGTGTTGTTACAATCTGTTTGCAACATGTTTCATTTTGTAACACACTGAGATGTTCAGTTTGCACTGTAGAGAAGTTTGGAGGGTGTTTGCAACAATGTTTTCCTGTGATTTTGATTTCACATAGCATTTAAAAGTGTGAAGGGGACTATTCAACATTGTTCTTGAAAGTTATTGAAGTATTTTGAATGTTATCTTGTATCTTTGAGCTCATCACCTTACATGTTGTAGTGTTGAAGATTTGAAGACTTTAAAACTGTTGTTAACAAGGTAAGATTGTTACAGACAATTGAATAGCTTTAAACAATGTCTAGAGTTAGATGTTCAAGGGTTAGGTGTAACAAGTCGATTGGTGTAAAGTAGCCAGCTGCTGCCGCGCCACGTGCCTGCGAAGCTGGTGTGTTACACCGAAAGGCAGTTATACTGGCTATACAGATACAGATACAAAGCGATAATGTAAACACTCACTTAAGTTTATCTGACATGTAAGGTTGAACATAGCGTAAACTTCTGCCCATTAAAGCTAAGACTGTTGGTTTTTGCTGGATTAGGGAAGAAACATAAAAATGGTTGGTGTGTGGTGGAAAAACTGGTGCAGATTTGCATAGGACCCAGACAGTGATTTCCTTAGTGGGGTAATAATCGTTAGGTACGAACATTAAACAACCATGAAAACAGTGGGAGACATGCTGAACATGGTGGGGTGATACTGGCTGGGATTTTTCTAGTGCGGTGGTCCATGGCTGAAGCTTGGCTTATGCTTGGCAAACTTGTCACCAGTTTTGATTGCAGAAAAGGGGAAATCAGGGGGATACAAGTAGTTTTTCTTTGAGTTGTCAGTTTCTTCTTAGGGTATTTTAAACACACGTGACACTAGCGGACAACCTAACATGGGGTAAGAACTGGCCAGGTTTTTTCTAGTCCGGTGGTCCACTTTGACCCTGTTCATACCAGACTTATATTTAGCGGTTTCAACCGGTTTTTCAAAAACCGGTTTTTATTTAACCTGGTGTGAACGCAAATTAACCGGTTTTTAGGGGTTTAAATCCGATTTTGAAAAACCACCTCGGGAGGTGGTTTTTGAGGGGTTTTTGTGGGGTTTTTCCACCGAAAAACCTGGTCTGAACGCTAAGGGTTTATTGAACCGGTTTTTTGCGTCATAATTCCGGGGTCACGGGGTCAGCATCCTGGCCGTGTGCGACCTGCAAGCTTTTTTAAGCGAGTTGTTTTGACCAACTTGAGTTCGTTTCCACTGTTGTTCCACGGTTTTTCTTCATGTTGCGATGGAATCAGCAAACGCAACCTGGTCGGCGAACGGGACGCTCCTGATACTTAGGTTTGGAGAGCAGGAGTCGCCAAATTCGAAAAAGCTAGGGGGGGGGGCGAGGGCTCTACCGAAACAAAAATGTTGGAGGAGGCTGATTTCTTGAAGATAAAGGATCAGTGCCGCACTAAGGTAAAAAAAAAAACTGAAGACGGCATACAAGCAAGAAGGCCAAGGAAAACAATCAGAAGAGCGAGAGGAACGGTTATTCAAACTGCAGTCATGGCCGATATTCACTGGACAGGATTTTTACAAAACCGGTTATCAAAAGTCTGGTATGAACGCTAAGGGTTTTAGCCGGGTTTTTGAAAAACCGGTTGAAACCGCTAAATATAAGTCTGGTATGAACAGGGTCTTTACTGGATTACTAATGGATTTAGATTTAACTGTCACCAGATTTGCTTCAAACAAGAGAACTGTGAACTAGTTATTGTCAAAAACAATTCATTTTAGGTGCAGAATGATCTGTTTTCTGAGCTAGAAGGAAATTCTATAATTTCTGTGGAACAGTTTTTTTGTTCTCATCTCCTTGGCAAAGACTGACCCACTGGACTGGAAAAACACAGCACAAAAGTTTGAGTACTGGGATTAATTGGAGGACCCTAACAATAACTCAGCTCAGTAAGTGGTGCCGGTACGTAACCCAACAGACTGGAAAAACACTGGAAAAACAGGCCACATTGTGTTCACGACCTAATGTCCTCTCCTCCTGGGTTCATGGGCCTTTTATGTCCGCTGAACAAAAAAACTCAACGACGACAAGACAGCGGAAAAATCTGTTGGGCACATTTCGTAGTCGTTCAGTCACAAATCAACCAGCAAAGATAGATGAGAACAGTGCTACATCTTACTATAAACAGTTTTAGGGAGGGAATCAAGCTAGATACAAGTTTGCCTCCCAGCTTTCTGGTTTTTTTTATGATGCTCTCTTGCTGAATTTTGAAGTTGAAATTTCCTACATCTAGTAACATAGGAACCAGACAACAGTTAAGTTTTTTTTGCAACTGGCCCTGGCAAAATGAAGGCCAAACAAAATGTATAGCTCTGTATATACAGTTTCAATCAATCATGTACCAGGGAAACCCCCCATGTTTTTTTTTTTCCAAAAGTGAAATGAACAGTTTCAAAACATCATTTGTCAAAAGTGTATCATAGTACCTGTACTTTTGAAATACATGTATGAGTATCGTCATTTAGATATCAGTTGAACTTACTTTTCCTTATTATTATTCAATTTTCAAGTGAACATGTTGAGACATTGGATATCACTCCTCCAGACACCATTACTACACATGCCCGTAGCCAGGATTTTGAATGGGGTGCCCGTAGCCAGGATTTTGAATGGGGTGCCCGTAGCCAGGATTTTGAATGGGGGGTTCTTCCCACTGCTTGAGGGGACCTCGAGCGCCGTAGGCGCGAGGCGAGCGCCGAAGGCGCGAGGTTCCTAGGGGGTTCCGGGGGCATGCTCCCCTGGAAAATTTTGAAAAATGAACCTTCTAAAATGGCATTTCGTCCATTTTCAAGAGGATTTCCAAGAAAAAATCAGAGATAGATTTTTATTCAATGACAAAGGGAGCAGTTTTTCTACATAAAATGTGGACCAAAAAGTGGACCTTTGAGCCTTGTGGGGGGGTTCTTCCGAACCCCCCCCTGGCTACGGGCATGCTACAAGTGGCAGGAAGTTCTGACATGTTGGTAAACTTTTCCTCCTAAGAGCTGCGAAACCGTGACTAAAACTACACCCACTCATGGGCACATGGTCGGTAGGAAGGATATGTCAGGTTTAAATGGTGCAAAACAACAGACACCAAGGAAAAAGGGCTGAATCGTCTTTGAGAAACCACGTACAAGTAGAAACCTTGCTGTGTCTTGAAATATTGGAAAACATATTGTGTTTCTTTTGAAGGAAGGAAACAAGTTTAAATGGTGCAAAACACCAGATACAAGGAACAAGGTCTGAATCATCCTAGACAAACTACAAGAGGAAACCTTGTTGCGCCTTAAAGTTAAAACATCCTTTGTTTCCACTCTGGGAAGGACAACACCAGCAGTGTTTGAGTTCTCTTACTTACAAGTGCTGATTTGTAGCTTCCTAGATAAAAACAATGTCATAAAATACCTTCTATTTCCCATGTTTTCCCCTTTGGTAGCCCTTTTCATCAGGGAAAAGTACCACCTCAAACGGGTAAAACCCAAGTTGAGTGGTAGGAAACTGGGGGAGTCCCCACGCACAAGTTCCTGTGGAAATATTGACTAACTGTTCGAGTGTCGAGTTGCCTTCCTGGTCTTGTGATCGTGAGTAATCTTACTCTCATGTTCAAGTTTAAAGTTAGGAAGGTCTTCAGTTGTTCTTGAGAAGAAGTGACTGGAGGTGGTTGTTGTTCTTGGGACTGAAGGTGTCTTCATTCAGGTAACTCATTTGTACTTATGTGTGGACGGGATGTGCCATTTTTGTTGGGGGGGGGGGTCAGGACATGTTTTATGTTTGCTGCTCTCTTAGGTCTTAGTTCAAAGTCCTTCCGTTGTTCTTGAGAACTAGAAAGGAAGGAGGGAGGTGTATTCTTGGGACAGTGGAGGTGTCTTCATTCAGGTGCAAGACAGGTATGTAGAAAGGTGTAAGATGGGAGGTACCATTTATCTTAGAGGGGTGACCAGGTCATGTTTTATGTTTGTTGCTCCCATAGCTCTGATGTTATTGGTTGAATTTTTTTAAAATTTAATTTGTGTTCCTGTTGCTACCACTTCCCCTTTATGCAAGGTGAGCTAGCCAAATTCCAAGGTTTATAAAATTTCCACAGTGTTCAACTGAATTTTGACTGTTACTATGACCCTGTTCATACCAGACTTATATAAACCGGTTGAAACCGCTAAATAATTAACCCGGCAAAAACCCGTCGCGTTCACACCAGACTTACAAAACCGGTTTTTCAAAAACCCTGTCCAGCGAATATCCGGTAAATCGGCCATTACCAGGCTCCTCCAACATTTTTGTTTCGGTAGAGACCTCAATAGAGCCCTCCCCCCAGCTTTTTCGAATTCGGCGATCAACTCCTGCTCTCCAAAAATACATATCGGGAGCGTCTCGTCCACCGACCAGGTTGCGTTGGCTGATTCCATCGTAGTAATGAAAAGAAACCGTGAAAAAACAGTGGAAACGGTCTAAACAGCGCGATCAAAAAAGATTGGAGGTCGCACACGGCCAGGATGCTGACCCCAGAATTATGACGCAAAAACCGGTTCAATAAACCCTTAGCGTTCAGACCAGGTTTTTCGGTGGAAAAAAACCTCAAAAACCCCACAAAATCGGATTTAAACCCCTAAAAAACCGGTTAATTTGCGTTCACACCAGGTTAAATAAAAACCGGTTTTTGAAAAACCGGTTGAAACCGCTGAATATAAGTCTGGTATGAACAGGGTCTATAAGTATAATTTGTACAACACCTGAGATCCAGTTTACTGGTTTAGAACGGCCCACCCTCTCCCTGACCCCCTGCAGAATGATGGGATACTGTTCTATATCGCCATGGTATCGCCACGGAGACCATTCTCCGCCCCGCCAACCAAATATTTTATTAGGGGATAAGAATAAGTGGCATTTCGTGTTATCGACACATGTCATGATGATAATGCGAGGTGGTGGCTCCGTATACGTGATAAATTTTCAAGCAGATGTGAGATGTGGTTTCAACTAAAATTCTCTAGGTTTTTTTTTGCTGAATTTGTGCAGCTTTAAAGTAGCAGATGAAATGCACACTTTAATATTCAAGAATATGTAAGATTGCAAAAAACAATTTAGAGAAAACAATTTAGAGAAAAAACATGTTTTGTGCCATCAACCACCTCAAAGCATAAGCCAAAATAAAGCAGTTTTTTTTCAAATTTTTGTCTATTTTCTTTTTTATTGGTAGGATTTGCATAATGCCTAATGATAAATGATTTTGAAGGCAATTACTTTCAGCATGGCAGATGGGGTGACTAAATAATCGGTCAGGTCAACATTCTGAATAGTTTTACAACTTGCAGTCAAATATACATAAAAGAAAATTTACGATTAACCTTCTTCCTGCTGCCTAACACCATAACTAGTATGGGATAGGTGCCAAAAGGCTACTAAAGCACAAAGAAGGTTAAAATGCCGTTCATTCATAAGGCTTGGCTGTTGTGGGCGTGGTCAATTTTTTTCCAAAATATTGATTTTTTTCGGACAAATTGGACCAATACTTAGTTTAACACCTGTGGATTTTTGTCTCAGTTGAATTTGCTGTTATGCAGATTTTAACAGTCAGTATTTCCTGGATTTAAGTCTACTGCTTGTAATAATATGAATCTCTGTATGTGTGTCTGTATTTTTGGGCGGGGCAATACTAATGGTAATTGTCATGTTTTTTTTTCATAGGGATTCTTTATGAATGAAATGAAAGAAGATTTTAGACATTGTCTTTTTAATATTTTATATTAGCCATTTGCGTTTCAAAAAATGCTTTCAAGGTAATGAAGAATTGGAAAGGAAGGGAAATACATCATGATGTAGTCTGAGTCTCTTCAGCTTAGGGGACAGTACATTGTTGATCAAGGGAGGGTATAGTTGTACTCGCAAATTTTGCAAAATTTCAATGAATTTTATTGAATAGTGATTGCAGACTTAAGATCTAGCCTTCAGTATTATATTCGGATTGCACAGTTCAAGAATTCAAAATTTTTCAGTCACAATCATACATATTGAACTAAACCTGCCAACATTTCCATAAACATTGCATTGATCAAATTTTCCGGATTTTTGAATAAATGAATAAAATAAGAAATTATTTGTTTGGCTACATGATTCTACCCTATTATGTATTGGAATGTGAAGTAATATTTATTAACATTATTTATTGTATCCCTATTTTACTGTTTGTATGTGACTGTTGTGTTTTGTTGTGTAAAACAGGGCCCCATTGAAAAGAATTGCAATCACTTAATTGGCCACTCTGTATAAAAATGACAGAAAATAAAATAAAAATATTTTGAGATAAATTTTGCACATTGCAGGTGGATATTCAGTGCCCAGACACACACCCTAGTGGAATACTAAGTACCCTACTCTTCTGAGCCAAGAGCCTGTTCATCTTTTTTGGATTCCTTTTAGAATTAAGGGTCTCCTTGATTTAGGGGGCAAACCACTAACATTAGGGAGGGTCTACTTAATTTAGGGGACAAAGCATTAACATTAGGGAAGGGTTTGGTTCATTCTTGCCATGGTTACATATTTTATTAGGGCTATTCCATTCAATGAATGGGGAGAGTGATGCAGTGTAAAATGATTTGGTGCTGTCTAATGTTTTTTTTTTTGTTCCTGACATTTGAGAATTCTTTTTCTTTGGTAGGTACATGTAATAAGATATTTGACTTACATGTAAACAGTCTCATAAAAAGCTGTATGGCTGATAAATCATGTATGTTTCATGAAGGGCAGTTATACTACAGTACAATACAGATAGATAATTTTTTGCATTTCAAACTTGTATTCTGTGCATGGTACCTTAGCTGTGGGGTGTAGTTCTCATTGACTAAAACTGGATACTACTATATCCTGTGTTTTGTTGTGAAGTCCATGTTTGTTGAGGTCAGGGGTCGTCAGTCTCGCCACCTGGCACCAAGCCAAAAGGTTGTGACCCCAGACTGACCCAGGGGCTAGTGTCAGCTGGAAAATCACATCACATCACCGTGGCAACTGGGATGATGGACGAGTAAATAATCAACAGGTAGCTGAGTGATAACCTGGCTTAAAATCCATCACTCAAACTGAGCAGGAAGTTCAGGCCTCAAAATTAACTTCCTATTGTCCCAGCACTGTTAGCCTGGGTTCCAGACCCATAGCACACTGGACACAAAATATCTCAGTAACCAGGCTCACTGAGATATTTTGTGTCCAGTGTGCTATGGGTTTGGCACCCAGGCTATATAATTGCAGAGTAGACAGGAAATTCAGGGGGGGGGGACTTTTCCAGATCCAATAGCCAGGACCTGTGCCTGATTAAGAAAAGAAGGGCTGACATTCTGATGTTGAATATTGTCCCAAAAATGTCCCAAATTGTCTTTTTAGTTGTCCTGGCCTAAATGTTAGTGGTCAGTGTCCACTGGACCACCTTTAATTTCGAGCCCTGACCTGGCTAAAACCCATCACTCAAATTTTGAAGGAAGATTAGAGGGATTTGGGATCACAGGTTCAGCCAGTTCCACTGATCAATTTACCAAATCTCTATTGACAAATTGAATTCTGTAGTCACATACCGACCCTACAAATATCAGGACTCAAAATACTTCATTTTGGCTTCCTACAATGTAATACCAAGCTTGTAAAGTTGCAATTCATATTCATACATGCTCTGCAAACCTTACACATTTTCCACATAACTAGCAAGCTATTTGAAGCTTTGCTGTGAGTAATAAATTTTATAAGATGAAAAGAGATGAAAATTTAATTTTAAAATTTAATTGCAAGTTAGTTCACAATTCCTTATAACAACTTGGACACATTTCTAGACACGGAGTTGGTGTTATTCAGTTATTTTATTTTTGGATTCCTTTTTTTCTGTTTGCCAAAGTGTTAGGCTAGTGTCCAGCATATGGCCGAAAGGTCATGCGATGGTAGGTCTGAAAGACCAGTGACCAGCTGCTTGGATTTGGTGTGTGTGTCTGTGTTATTAAAGTGGTCAGGACAATCAGAGACCTGACAGTTGTATGATGGAAGACTGGGGGATACATGTACAGTACAGGGACAGGCTGGGCATCTCATTATCAATAGAGGGGCTGAAACAAGTCAATTTGTTGTTTCTTCTTGGTAAATAACTAAAATCACCTAAATGTTAAAAGAACTGGCACTGTTGAACTGAAATTTGGTTGGAAATTTGACCTATCCATTTTCAGTATTTACCAATGAAGACCATATAGCTGCAAATGGCATTCTCAGGCAATCTGACCTAGTTGGTTGTCTTACCCTCAATATAAAATGACCATTATCCCAAACCAACTTAATGCATTGTTGTGGCCATATTTACCAGTGGAAAGGTCCAGAGATTGAGGAAAGCTGTCTTGAACATTGAACCCAACAATTTGGGGTGAAAGTTTTGACCTCTTCAAATCTTTTTAGCCTGTGTGTCCAGGCCAAGATATAAAATGTGTCCAGGCCAAGATATAAAATGTGTCCAGGCCAAGATATAAAATGACCAAACCATGTTATTGTATTATTCGTGCCATATTTACCAGTGTAGCGGCAGTGAAAGGCTGTGTAGCAGTGATGGATGATGGGATTAGTGGATGAAAGTACTCCCCATCAGGAACTGCACACAGGAGTTAAACTGGAACCACAGGGTTCAACTGGAGTTCAGCTAGAGGTCACGGAACACCTACCTGCCCCCCTCCCACAGCAGAAATGTCAAACAGTAACACATCCAATGTAACTTTGATTCCAAGTCTTTCTCAGAATCCAACTGAACTACAAGGTCATGACCTGCAGACGCCAGTGGAGTCACAGGGCTCAAACACTTCAGGTAGAGGTCACGGAACACCTACCTGCCCCCCTCCCACACCAGAACTAGGTCCTATAGCACCTTACACATTCCCAGCTGATGTAACTTTTGATTCCAAGAAGTGTTCCTCAAAATCCAGCTCAAGCTTCAAGGTCAGCAGACTCCAGTACTCAAACATTTCAGATAGAGTCCATGGCCCCCCCTCCCACCGCGAAACTGGGTCCTAGAACGTCTTGCACATTCCTAGTTGGGATATCTGTGATTCTAAGGCTTTCTGGAGATCCAACTCCGAGTTCAAGGACACAAGACACCTCAGGGATCAAACATTTCAGATAGAGGTCACAGCGCACCAAATGG
>NW_017804442.1:1459712-1525703 GCF_001625305.1 Branchiostoma belcheri
CCCCCCCCCCGCAATAGAACTGGGTCATACACATTCATAGTTGATAAAACTTTGATTCTGACAAGTCTTCCTCAAAGCCCATCTTAAATTCCAAGGTCACCATACTTCTTTGAAACTTTGGAGTTCAAGCATCTCAGAGGTCACAGCTTAGCTAGCTGCCCCCCTCCCGCCCGCAGTAGAACTTGGTCCAACACATTCCAGGTTGGTGAAACTTTGATTTCAAGTCTTTCTCAAGACACAGCTCAGAGTTCAAGGTCACCAGACTCTAACTGGAACCACAGACATTTCAGACAGAGGTCAGACCTTAGGTGCCCCCCTCCCGCAGTTTTCCTGGGTTCTGGACACTTCTACAGGTATATTCCGTGACTGAGCTACTGTGATTCAAAGTCGTTCTGTCGCTCCAAGGACACTTCGAGTCAAGATAAAGCCAAAGAGTTCAGGCAAAGGTCAAAGCTTAGATGACCCCCTCCCGCAGTTTTGCTGGGTCTGAAAGTCAAGTCCGCGACTGTACTTCAAAGTCTTTCTGCAACTCCAAGGACACTTGAGTTAGGATGAGCCAAAGAGTTCATAAGGTCTTTTGCCCACCTCCCCACTCCTGTACTACTAGTGCTATGTCCTGAATGCTTCTGTACTTCTATGATAGAAGGATATCTTATTAGAAATTTTATGTATTTTGCATCAAACCTTCTACAATGACTCTCTTCAATGTAAAGATGATAGGAAGTAACCTCTTGAAAGTATATACTTTTGTACTTTTACGTCAATGAAGGTTAGACATCCAGGTAATAAGATATGGCAAAAAGCAGTTACTCAACCAACTGGATATGATTTTGATTTCCAAAATCATATCCAGTTGCTTGAGTAACTGCTTTTTGGTGCTTTGTACTCTTATACTAGTCGGACTTCTTCCTAGCCCTCTGTTTTCTTTTGGGCTTGTTGCTTGGTCTATAAGATGAAATTTTCCAGAACCAAGAAAGTAAGTCCATGTAGCCAAAAGACCAGGTCAAACCCTAATGGTTGACCTACTTCAGCCTGTCTAAATATTTAACCTGGTGACCCTATGACCTTGTTGGAGGATGATGGGTAAACCCTCTGTCCACCATCCTCAGCTTGAGAGCTGAAATTAGGCCACACCAATTTAACTTGTTGGTTCTAGAATTTGATGGAATAAAAACTGAAAAATCTGAGAGAAAAGTCTTGGTTTGCAGAGTTTCATATAGATTCTGTATAGGTTCAAGTTTCAAGTTCAAGAGTCAAAACTTTAGAACACAAAAAAGTTATCTCTCTTAGAGCTTTGACCAGTCACTCTGGTCTTCTTCAGTAGACTGACCCAGTGAGGCTTGTCACGTGTATAGATTCAACTTTTCCTCCTGACCCTCAGTTTTCGCTATGTTCTCTTTCTTTGTTCAAAATATCCGAGAACCAAATACACTAAATGAATTTTTTTGGCTCAAAGGTTGATCCGTCTACTGTAACTAATTTTCCCCAGACAACAAATTCTTAAAAACAAAAGCTTGTGTTCTCCCTGATCAAGATGTACAGTAGACATCTAAAATTTGTAGGTACAACAAGTTTTTACCTTTATAGAAAGTTTATTGCAAGTTCTTACCCGTAGGCCAATTGCAAGTACAATAAAAGATGGACATCAGGGTGGATAACAATATAATATGCAACTACTCTTAACTTATTTGGTTTGACTTCTTAACTGAGACAGTGGAAGATGAATTATTCCCACTTTTTCAATTTTTTTACAAAAACATCACTGATTAAAGAATATTGTACTAACTGTGATTAGTGATGCATACCGGTTCACTGGACTTGGATCTGGACTTGTAAGAATGTTTAGGTTCAAGTCCAAAAAAACCTAAAAGTCAAGAACCGAGTCCGGACTTATTACCATAAAAGATCATTTCACATACCCCTTTTCTTTCTAAACCACCTTTAACCCTCTGTAGATTGCAAAATCTTTGCTGCAAAATGGAGAAAACATGTCATCGGGCATCGTCAAGTACCGGCCTCCATGTTATGTGGCCAAAGTTTCACCCAGACAACATTGCAAGGTTGCCAACATGCAATTTTGTATATGCCATGGGTTTAGGTCCGGACTTACGAGTCCAGAACCGAACCTAAACCTCTGGACTTGAATCTGGACCTGAACCTAAAATTGGGTTTAGGTATGCATCACTAACTGTGATATACACGTAACGGATCTATATCTTTAACGATATTTGTAAGGAGTTTTGAAACAAAAGCGTGCATTCTGTTCGAAAATCTTGTTTTGGTTGAACCGTCCCAAAGCCGCTAGCTTGTTGGTGCATTATGGGTTCTGACAGCAGAGGTCAGAGGTCGTGTGGTGATCTGACTTGTGTGTAAATAGAGGGATGACCTCTATAGTATCACAAGGTCACACTTGTGCAGAACAGATGGCAGAACTGAGTCTGAAGGAATGTTCTGTTGGCAGGTTTTAGGTCGTACCTTTTCATTCATACCTTTTTGGGGGGGTAAAAAAGCTGGAACATTTTCTAGGGTTGAAAATATACATGCACATGCATATTGGATATATGTACCTGATTTTTTAACTAAAAGTCTACCAGTGCTTGTACTTTGATCTAAACATCTATGTTGGGTAACATGGATAAAGACACTATTGTACAGCAATATGCAGCATATTCCTGTTATTTTGAAGTGTTATGAAAGATAATGAAACCTTTGTCGTATCACTTGTTTAAGATTGAGAATTGCCTTGTTTAAAATATTGCATTAGAAATTCATATCCAAGCTCTGAAAGGTAATAATTTTTATAGTTAGAAGAGAAATAACTGTGTTTTGGAAGGATGGTAAATTGTTAGGTTTAGAAGATTGTGATCACCTGTTACTTGGGCAAAATCGGACAGCACTAGCCAATTACTGTAAATGCATTTATGTTCGCGAGGACTAAATTTCGCGCAACGGAGCAAATAGAGAGTTCGCGAGGGATTTTAGTTCGCTATACAGCAGAACCAAATACAAAAGGGAATGCCGACTTCCGCCCCCCCCCCCCTTTCATGGGTTTACCCGGCCCCGGAAATCGCCCATATTTGATAATAATAAAGTCCCAATATTTTTCTTTTGTCACACAAAATCGCCGGCTATGGAATCTTTTAGCAAAACGCTACTTAGTACAGAGTAACAGTGATTTGGTTGCAGTTAAAAATTCATACCGAACTGATGGCTCGTGCTGAGAATCACACGGGATCTGTATCGTACCGAAGGACCAGGCATCGAATGGTTAGATTTTTACTCGGATATTCAAAGATGAACTCGTAAAATACATTTTCAAAAGCAGGAAAATCTTGTTTCCCGGCATTTATCTCTTGAAATACGGCGCTGATTTGACACAAAAATTAGTTTCATGCCCCGCTATTGGCTTTCTCAGCTAGCTGCATAAATTTTGACGGTATGCAAATCTTGCGTCACGTGTCCGCATTTCGCATCTCTGATTGGTTGTGCGTCAGTCGGAGCAGCTCGCCGCGGTAACATACAAGCGGGCCGACGCGATGTAAACAAATTTTCTTTGTTTTAATATGAGCGCTAAAACGCTTTTTCCACAACTACACATCGATCTTCTAGTGAAGGAATGCATAGTTCCAAGAATCTTTCGGGAAAATGTATATTTCTATGGGGATTTTTGGTGTTTTCGGCGTGATTTTGCAAACCGGAAGTATACGGACCTCGGCGTGCCTCGGCGTGGGTTCGTCGTACCCACGCTAAATTTTTAGCATTTTTACCCTCCGTTTTACCAACCAAAACAAAATACAACTCCCGCTAAGGAGAACCCAGTAACATTTTAGATCCCAGCAATTATGTTTTTGATCAAAATATTTGTGGATGTGCCTGCATTTTAGCAGTATTCCTGTCGCAAGCGGCCCCGCGACGTGCACGCTAAGATTTCTTGTACGCAGTTGACATGGCCTGACACTGGATTCGGTGTCTCATAAAATAATTTTTATCAGTATAAATAATTCTGATACTCAA
Source organism: Branchiostoma belcheri (assembly GCF_001625305.1). NCBI lineage: Eukaryota > Metazoa > Chordata > Leptocardii > Amphioxiformes > Branchiostomatidae > Branchiostoma > Branchiostoma belcheri. The sequence goes on from NW_017804442.1 coordinate 1,463,727, forward strand.
CAATAGCGCAGAAATATTCTATTTCTTGAAGAACTGGACAGGTCTACTGTTATTTGTGTCTATTTCTGCTGAGACAATACGGATAGTTAGGCTCTATGGGTAGTAGTAACGTAACGTTACATGGAAACCTGGAAGACGGGAGTGTAGCGATACGGTAAACAGTTCGCGAGGGACATGACTTCACGAAGCAAGGCTCTTCGCGAAAACAGCGAAGTTAAATCCCTGACGAACAAAAATGCATTTACAGTAATATGTTCCAGCACTACCAGCAATCATTTGTTCTTGCTGATGCTGCACCTTCATTACAAGGAATATTAAATCAATACAAGCAGGCAGTCCTGTGTGTGTGTTTTAATTAAACATGTGCATATTAACAAACCCAATGAACTTTTATCGAGAACAGTAAGGGTGACCCAAATGTGCTTGGCTAGAAAACGCAAGTTGTTTCGTAACCAAATTGCCCTGAAAAAAAAAGAATAAATTCTCACCTCATTTGAAGGTTACCATTTCACCATCCCCTCAAACCAACCCCACCCTGCCTCCCCCCGCATAAATTACCAGGTGGACTCTCCCTGCCCTTCCACACACACAGTAGTCTCCGAACTGATGTCCCCTGGGATATCTACTGAATAATCTACCCAGAACAACCCAGCTGAGGGAGAGAGAAGGGCTTGTTCATCCAGCCATTTTGCTGGGCTTGTGCAGGCAGCTCCAATGACCCACTAGGCAGCTGAAACCGCCCGGGCTTCGAGCCCACAACCCTTGGTGCTATCCCCCACTCAACAGTGTTGCAACTCCAGCTACCTCAGAGGACGTGAATTTATTTTAGGAGGGCGGTGCGCTTGCTGTTGCCTTTTGTGAGGAGCGTTTGGTGTGTGCTGTGCTGTGCAGTGCAGCTGTTGGTATGTATGTATTCAGTACAAGGCACTGTGCATGTACAGGGCCTGTCCATAGGGGAGGGTGTGTTACTGTGTAGTCCTTTTTTACAACACCTCTTTGTCTAATACCCAGCGGTAGTGCTCCTGCTACCCTCAGCTCTTTCTTGTCCTAGATTTTTATAAAACACAATGCAGTCCTTCGAGGCATTCTAACCTGCAGAGTTTGTGTGTATTTGCAGAAGGGATGCGATCACTCGAACGCCGGCCGTTTTTTTTTCGGTCGGTTACAAAAGGGGAGACATGTCTGCCGCATGCCGGCAGCAATTGCATGTAATTAGGTTGGGGGGTGTTGTAAAACGCAGGCACAGACACAAGGGCTATATTCATGGCACGGTCGGCTCATCCTCTCTCCGGTTCAAAAATGCTGCAGGGAAAATGCATGAGGGTCTTTGTTGGTGTGTGTCCCGTCCTTTGATTGAATAGGATCTGTGTAGGCTGTCTTTGCTTGTGATATTTGTAGGGCATATAGGGTTGTCGGTTGTTTTCTTTTACTATATTGTAGTTGTGTGTGGTAGTAGTATAACATGAAAATTGCATCTCTCTGGATAGTGCAATGGATTGATACATTTTGGTGTGTCTATCTACCAGCTTGATTTAGGAATTCTACTGGCTTTTAAGGCTGATTTCTTGTGATACTTGTCAGTATTATAAGCTAGGTTTTACGGAGCGTAGTTGTAGATGAAGTAGAAAATATGAAGAAACCTGGCTTTTTTAATATGTGTAGCCTCCGTAGCAGGCTTATAGAACTGGGGGTTTGGTGGTCTTCAGCTGTTTTCTGATTATCCCAGTTCCTAAAAACGGGGGTAATTCAACCAGGCCGGCTATGTTGTCTATTTTCAATCAGAAAATAGCACATAAAAGCTCTAAAAAGCTCCCGAAGACCCCCAAAACCCCCAGTTTTTGGCATGCTGTGGAGACTAGCTTGCGTGTGATGATAGTTGTCTGAACCTCCAGTGTGGCCTGACGGCTTTTTGCATAACACAAAAATGCGTCTAACGTAGGTGGCAGTTTTCACACCTTTACACAGATGTTCACAGGGGCAATCAGGATGTGGTTCTGATTAGAGCCTGTCTTACCTAAGCTGAAACAGATATGATTTTATCATGAAAGTTCATCTGTGTTGGTAGTAATCATAGTAAGACATTGAACTTTATTCCAACATGCAGTTTACAGAGAGATCAAATTTTCAGCAACCACTGTCGCCTTCATCAGGATAATTAGGCTATGATTTTAGTGTGGTTTTGGTTGTTCAGATATTGTGAAACACGAATTCAGATACTGAATTGTACACAGGTTACACTTGACTTTGGGGATGTTGGTTTTATTAGGCCTTGTCTTGATGATACTTTATAAGCTCAGAAACAGTCGATCCAAAGCCACGGTTTCAGTTTGGTTTTGGTTGTCTGACTATAGTATCGTGAAACACATATACAGAAGTTGTTTCATGCACAGGTTGCACTTGTCTTCAAAGATATGGTTTTGATTAGGCCTTGTCTTAGCTGAGCTGAAACAGTAAATCCTAACTCAGGTGTTTATTGTGGTTTTGGTTATTCGACTATCATGAAACAGAAATTTAGATACTCGGTTATGTATATGTTATATACTTGTCTATAGTTTAAGGATGTGGTTTGATTTGGCCTTGTCTTAACAAAGCTGAAATAGTGGATCATAGGTACGTCGATGAAGGTTAGACATCCAGGTAATACGATACCTCAAAAACCAGTTACTCAAGCAAATCCAGATATCCAAAATCATATCCAGTTGTTTTTTGGCAGATCATTAGGTCCATTTTTATCGTGGTTTTGATTGTTGTGAAACACAAATTCCGATACTTGTCCCTGTGCAGATTACACTTGTCTTCAAGCTCATGCATTATCACTGAAAATAGATAGTGGATGCTGTCTGAAACATCAAAATTTATCCAGTTTCTTGATTTTATTTTGTATTAGTGACTATTTCGTACAAATCCACAGGTTGTGTAGTTTCGGTGTGAACTGGTCTAAAACAGCCCCACGTAGCGACAACGTGTCAAATCACAACCGTGTGATATGAAAAGCCACAATGTGTCGACTCTGATAACTTCCACCAAGGGAGGATTTTGTGGAAGTGAAATTTTGGAAATGCCTGAGACGTGAACAGAATTTCCTGGTCTTTCATCTGATTTTTCAGGTGACCCAGACATTTTGCTCTATGTTCTCGCCTCCAGGCCTAGGCCTACGTTTTCTGGGTTAGCCATCAAAGGATATTATATTAGATTCAAAATCAATAAATGGCATTGGTTTTTAGTGTCAGTCATATGCAATCAAACATTACGTGGTTACGTGTAATGTATACACTGTTACTCGTAGTAGTTAGACATGATAGTTTTTCTTGTCAATTGAAACATCATATTTAAAAAAAAACCTAGCTGCATATTTAAAATGTATTCCAAAATGAAGAAGAGAAATATGAATATTGATAAGTTGTTAAATCTTACTCTGTATCTAAAGTGTGTGGTGTGTTGGCTGGTGTGTTATGACAAAGGGCGATTGTACAAGCTACACAGATACAGAATTTAGTAAAATGTAGGACTTGAAACACTGTCCCACTGATGTTAACCCTTGTCCTGATGGCATTTCTGGCACAATATTTTTCAATATTTTCATGTCTTAATTAGATCATAGCCCCCCAATTTTTTTTGCCATGTAGTGGCATAGTTACTTCCGCATTCGTCGCGTTTTGCTGCGGTGTGATGCGTTGCACGAGAAATACCCCCAAATCGTACCTATACAGGGTGCTATATAGATGGTACTGTATTTGCAGAACAACAATTGTTGTGCTCCGCAGGACAAGGGTTTTTAAAGGTGACATTTTAAGTCCAACATTTCCCAGAAGTCGCTGGCATTCTGTCCGACACGGATGTCTTGTTTTGGAAATAAATCCCAGACTTTCAAACCTTTGTTATTCTGTTTGTGATGGTCTCAGTTTCTGTAGATTTTTGGTTGTCAGATTTTTAATATATTATGCTGACCTAGAAAAACGACAAGAAAACATTCTTGGAGAGAAGCCTGCACCATTTCAATAAATTAATATGGACAGATTCAAATTTTCCTCCTAGCGAATTCTGTTTTCATTTAGACTGCTTGCTGTGTATTTAATTCATAACCAAAAATATAGATTGATCTAGGCATATTATGTTCTATTTTCTGTATATAGGGTTTAATATTGGATGTGTATTGGTTACTACTTGTTCCTTGTATCCCATTAGTAAGGTAGACTGAACTTTGACAAACCTGCTTTGGTTGTTCCTTTGTTTCTTTTACTTGCTAATTCGTCAAAGCTGGGGCCCACTGAGACTTAACGAAGACCATTCTTAGTTAATGAGCTCATTTGCATATAATTAGTGCTTCTGTGTCAAGAGGACAATGGGGTGGGTCAAAGGTCATTTGGGGTAATTTGCAACTTGTGTTGAATTTTTTGCATGATCTCATTTGCTTTGGGCAATTAGGCTTCTTCAATACAATAACTTGTATCCCAGCTTTAATTGTTTGAGTTTTTGATACTTCATACTTTATTTGAGTTTTCTATACATATGTGTTTAAATAACAATAGAAGCTCTTGAAACATCGAATATCCTCAAATTGTAAATTTCATTCACTCATTCATTCAATTTGGCTAAGGTCAAAAGCATGCACATATTTCAAGTACAAATTTATCCTCTTCTCATTCTTTTTCTTCTCAATAACCTTGAAACAATTATTTGATCTCATTTGGCCTAAGAAACCCCAGCTAAAGCCCTTCCCACTTGTGCCCTATCAGCCCATAATGATCCCTTAAAAACAAGTGACCTTCCGACCTTCGGCATAGAACAAACATGGCCGCCGCTCCAAGAACTAAAGATCCAGCGTATTATGGGTTGTCTGGGGGCAGAGGTCAGGCCTTGAACCAGGATCGTCCATGTGGCTCCCTTGTTGTGATTTATCCAATAACAAAGCTGCAACGTTTCAACAACCCAGTCAAAATTCTGTATCATCAGTTGAAACATGCCTAAAACTTTGAAAAGAAATACAACAGTTCCGAAATGTAGGTTGGTTCTAAAACTTATTAAAAGTAGGAAAATTAGTATTTTGATACGTAATGTAGGTTGGCCTCTACCGGTGCGGCAAAATGTCTCCCAGCAGACAAACTCCCCTGGCATGCTATCTCTCTCTATTTGGCCAATTTCTATTCTTTCCAGCCGCCTCCCGAAGCCTGGTAGAGGCTAAGTGTAGGTGGTTATTTCAAGCCCTAAATTATTGACTGTCCAAACTACTTGTAACTGTAGAGTAGTGCAGTAAACCAGTAATGATTTGGTCTTTACAGTTTACGGCTTAAGTCATTGCAAGCAACAAAAGAGTCACACAAATTGTGTTCTTAGAATGATCTCTGCTTGTAGTTACATAAGCATAAGCTTTCTATTGCAATTCTGTTTCTACTGAAATTCCTATTTCTATTTCTGATATAACGTTACATGGTCGTCAACACGTTACGTTAACACTGTCGTCACAATCGGTTTTGACGTCTGAATTTCACTGTCTGTTACACAACAATCTCTGCATCTGTGTCACAAGCAGAGGTGGTTACGATGGTTGAACGTTTTCTAACACCCCTGGCAAAGTACTGTGGTCTTTGTAGGCCTACATGTGATCACTTGTACTATGGTTACAGTTCTTGCTTTCAAGCACTTCTGTCAAAATCTGCGCTGGTTGCAACATGTGCGTAACGTTTTATTTTACGAACAGCCCTGGTAAAGTACTGTGGTCTTTGACGGCTTACATTAGATCACATGTACTATGGTCACAATTCTTGTTTTCAAACACTTCTGTCGAAATCTCCGCTTGTCGTAACCTGTGCGTAAGGTTTTTTTTTTTTTACGAAGAGTCCTGGCAAAGTACTGTGGTCTTTGACGGCCTACATTAGATCACATGTACTATGGTTTCAGTTCTTGCTTTCATACACTTCTGTCGAAATCTACGCTGGTTGTATCATGTGCGTAAGGTTTTTTTTTTTTTTTTTTTTACGAAGAGTCCTGGTAAAGTACTGTTGTCTTTGACGGCTTACATTTGATCACATGTACTATGGTTACAGTTCTTGCTGTCAAACACTTCTGTCGAAATCTACGCTGGTTGCAACATGTGCGTAACGTTTCTTGACGAAGTACTCAATCGTTGACGAACTATTCAGCCTCTGACAGCGTACCGATGATCGCATTTACATCATCGTTTCAGCACTTAACTCTCGTAGCCACGCGTCAAGAAGCTTTCTCTACTTTCTATGACTCTCTCTTTGCCAACTCATCAGAGCTGCTTCAGCTTTCGATAGCTCAGAACCACGTCCAAGCGCTTAAGTAGGAGTTGGTGCCTGTGTTTGCGCTGGCAGCTAACAAACCATGATTGGAAGCCTAGCTCTTCCTTCAGGGCTCGAAATTCATTTTTGGGAACAAGTGCACCCAACCTGAAATATTATTAGGTGCACAAAATTTTTTTTGGGTGCACGTATGAAACAAAACCTAATTGCAGGTCTTACTGCTCCTTCTGAGCTTGAATCTAAAATGAGAGCTAAATTCAAAACCTTAAATATTACTACAACAAAGATTTTATTATTTTTCTGACACTTAGAGACCAAGAATATCCGGTATACTATTATATACTTACTTACTTATTATATACTAATGTTAGAAATTCCTACAAAAATATTTGTGTGCACCAGTGCACCCACAGAAAATAATTAGGTACTGTACAACTCTAAATTTGGGTACACTAAGATGTAAATGCACCCAGTATTTCCAGCCCTGTCCTTAGAAAGCCCCTCGCACATGTATATTGAAGAGCCATTTAAGGCTACCCACTTCAGCTCCCAAAAACCACGGGTTGAACCGGGTTAAGTGAAAGTAGTGAGGACTTATATAAGCACTCCTGACTGTAACCATGGTAACCGTGTGTCACCGCCTCCACGTCCAATCAGATCGCTCCTTTCCCGTCGTCTGAAAATCTGTCTGCCAGATCCTCCTAATCGTGGGAAGTGGTGAGTATTTATAGACTCAGAGTTTCTCACTGGGAAGGAAGCCAACTCTCCGTGGGCAGAGATGTTAGTTCTATCTGCTTGTGACGTCAGCTTGGTGCGTATGTTGATCAACAGACTCACCAGACAGTCCTTAAACATGCGTAAAACCCTTATATGGTAGCTAGACTGTGTAGGGAAGGTGTATATATGCTGAAATCACGCTGGAAACCAGGACTCAGTTCCTGGGTTCGCTTCCGTGTGCGAGAGAGTGAGAGAGCTGCGTTTTCCGTGCCTCCAGGCAGAAAAAAGGAAGATTGTTCTTCAATTTATCAGCAAAGGCTTGTTTGAAAGCGCTCTGTTGTTTTTAAATCAGCTTCTTGGAGAATCGCCTATTCTAGTATAAGATGGGGAACACAGAACAAGAGGTATATAACTGTGTGGTGTATGTGTAGTGTTGTGGTTGTGAGAAATAGAGAGACTGATCTCCAATTTTTCAGCAAAGGCTTGTTTGAAAGCACTTGGTTGTTTTTAAATCAGCTTCTTGGAGAATCTTCTATATTAGTGAAAAGATGGGGAACACAGAACAAGAGGTATATAACTGTGTGGTGTATGTGTAGTGTTGTGGTTGTGAGAAAGAGACTGATCCTCAACTTTTCAGCAAAGGCTTGTTTGAAAGCGCTCTGTTGTGTTTAAATCAGGAGAAGCTTGTGGGAGTTCATCTATACTACAACTCTGTGGTATATGTATAGTGTTGTGGTTGTGGATAAGTTCATTGTAAGTGACACCAATTTGTGTCTATAGTGAAGCTATCTTTGGCCAGTGTACCTACGTTAAGTTTTGTTTGAAGCTATCAAAATAAGTGGTCTGTACAGTATTTTTTTGATAGCAAATAAGTAATTACTTTGGGGTCAGTTTATGCTTATAAACCTGCATATCTTCTCTGATCTATCAGTCACTGACGAAAGCTAGTGCTAGCTGAAACGTCTTACTGTTTCCAAAATCATATCCAGTTGCTTGAGTAACTGATTTTTGGCGTACATGTATAAAGTTATACTTGCGACTGCCCATTTTTATTTGTTGGCTGGTATAGCTTAGTTTATGTTCACAAGTTTTTCCATGTTAAACTGAATGTTTATCTTTCCAATTTGTTGGCACCCCTGTCCACATGACTTATGGATTGTCCCCCTCCACATTCCCCTGCCACCATCATTAGTGGCTTGTCCCCTGACAGAACAAATTCTCCTGCCCTCCCCTTGTCACACTTGTGACAAATGGCATCAGGGCAGGCAGCCCGAAAGGGAAAGTGGTGTGACAAAATGAAAGTATGGAGACAAGCTGGGCGCTAATACTGCCAAGGTCAAGGTCGGGTCGAAGGTCAGGGTCCAGGTGCAGGCCGGGATGTAATTTAGGGATTTTCTAATTAGGAGGTTGAAGGGGGAAGGATTTGGTTGGCAGACACTGGAGAAAGCTGAGTTTGCAAGACTCGAGCACAAAGAAGTGCAACAAATCCACTTCTGAAGTCAGCTTTTTCTGAACTACAGGAATTTCTAACATTTCTGCAGCCTTTGTGGGGCTGTATGAGGGGGTCCCGACAACACTCTGCTCTAAATTTTGAGAGCTGGCTACGTGTTACGCTGAATTCAGGAAACCTCTCGATTACGATTTACAATAAATTCCAAGTTACTACAAGGCATTACGTAGAATTAAATTGGCGAATACGCTATACGCAAAATATGCTAATTACGCTCTGCGTTGAATTAGAGCAGTCTGTCTATGCTCTATGCTCTAGAATTAAAATGGCCTATTACGCTGTAGGGAATCCTTTCCAAGAAGCAGCCATGAAAATATAAACCCCAATTACATACCAGTAAAACACCAAACTGGCGTAACGCGCCACTCTAAAACTTTAAAACTATAAGCTTACCATATGACATGGAATCTGATTTCTTGTGCACACACAACTTGTGTAACATTATAAATCTCCCATGTTTTAAAATCTACCAAACTGATACAACTACATTGTATTGGCGGAAATTTTACAGCTATGTTACATTTTTTGAAGGATACACAATGTAAACACTACTGTGAAGTCTTAACATTATGATCTGTGTGCCCATGTACCATACATTCATGGGTATATTATTCGGATAAATTTTAAAGTCATTTCTCTTTTCTTGAAGAATATACAATGTAAGCACTAGTTCTGACAGTTCAGTCAAACATGTAAGATCTGTGTATGCCTGTACACTACACATGTGTTATACATATTTATGGTATTTCTGTTTATTTTTCAGCATTTCCAGCTCGCCCTGATTGACAGTAACCCCTGCACCCTGTCCAAGCTTGAAGGTGGGTCTCATTTTTCTCTTGTATTCCATCTCATTTTCTTAGAACTTCTTCCAAAGGAAATAAGTAGTTTTGGGGCAAATATTATACCATAATAGGCTATTAGACTTTGCCGTGTTATTTCACAGCATTGTTATATCTTTATGACCAAAAGGACTAAACGTTCTTGCCAACACTGAGTAAATTGGGACTTACCCAAATTTTTTATTGTTATATCTGTTAAACTCCTCACTTGTCATACATGTATCTGGGTGCAAAAAAAAATCTTTTTTATTTATTCTTTAGTTTAAAAAGGATAGCAGAGAACTTGTTCATTCCTGGCATATTATTATAATTTTTGACTTGCTAGAATTCATATGATAACCAATATAACCCTGTGTTGCACTACTATATATAGGAAATAATCATACATACTCAATATGAAATAAAGATACACAAAGAAATGGGTATGAATTAAACAAACACACAGAAATCCAATAAAAAAGGAGATTCTGTTCCTTGCATATAATTTATTATTGACTTGCTAGAATTCATATGGTATCCAATATAATCTTGTGTTCAACTATAAGAAAATAATACGTACCCAACATGAAATCAAGAAAGTCACACAAAGAAATGTGATGAATTAAACAAACACACAGAAATCCAATAAGAATTCCTCTTCAGTTTCCCTTATTAAGATTAACGACTTTATTTCCAGTAAGGCCCTGGAGCCATGAATTATGTTTTCCCTTGACGGTTTCTCTGTAGCAATATTCTTTCAAAATATTCATGGCATAACAAGGCTGGAAATACTGGTGAACCTTAGTGCACCCAAAATTGGAGCTGTGCACCCAATTCTTTTTCCGTGCACCCAAATGTTTTTTGTAGGTTTACGTATATGTCAAGATGTTAAATTTAGAGTGCTGGTATTCAGCATATTCTTAACATCTAAGTGTCAGAAATAGTAAAATCATTCTTGTAGTACTTTTCTTTAGAAACAAAACATAGTTAGTTTTCGCTGACATTCTACTCGGTGCACCCACAGAAAATTTTGTGCACCCAATTATTTAGGTTGGGTGCACCAGTGCACCTGTTCCCCAAAATGAATTTCAAGCCCTGTTTCAGAATATTCATGTGAACATAATGCAAACAGGGAGGTGGAGAACTTTGATTAAATCATTTCAGCATTTCAAATGCTGTCCTTGAAATAATCCGTGATGCTTTTCTTCATTCCAAAATGATGAGAATCATAAATTTTAATGCCTACAATTCCAAGTCTGTTTTCAATATGCAAGCTGTAATTTGTTTAAATATTGATCAATGATGGGAACCTTTAAAAATGTATATTTGAGTCTCATTTAATTTGCCCCGAAGACAGTCCTATATATGAGGATGGCACCTTGATGTTGATAAAACTGCAATGAATAAAAATCTTAGGATTCAGATCTATAAATACAATTTTCCTACCCTTTAAAAGTATTCTTATTCTTGTAAAATATGCCCTCACAAGAAAGCTTAGACTAGTGTTTGAGAAACGAACTTAAATTGCAGTTATGTTTGTAAGGTCTTATATAAGATTGCTCACAAGACCTTGGCTTCCAGATTCAAGTCCTGCGTCTGAATTTCTTGCACGTACTGAAGAAAGGAATTCTAAGAAATATGTCTGAAGGTCACAAAAGTCTACCTCTTTAAGATATATACACATGACCCTTCAGCACCTTACCTTACATAAGACTTCTTTCCAAATATAAGAAGGCTTTTCTTGTGCAAGACTCAGCTCACAAGACAGTGATTTTCAAATTCAAAGACATCACCAAAAATTCATTGCAATATGGAAAGAAGGAATTCTTAGAAACATTTCTGAAGGTCACATAAGTTCTTCCCTTTTAAGATACACAGTCCTGACCCTGACATAAGAGTGCTTTCCAAGTACTGTAAGAAGGCTTTCCTTGCCTAAGATTTAAACTAAGTTCTCACAAGAAAGTGATTTCCAGACTCAAAAATTCATTGCACATACTGAAGGAAGGAATTCTTAGAAATAATTCTGAAGGTCCTTACAAAAGTGCTATCCTAGTATAAGACGGCTTTCTTTGCATAAGTGATTTCCAGCTTCAAAAACGGTACCAAAAATATATCGCAGGCACTGAAGGAAGAAACTCTAAAATTCTAAGAAATATTCCTTCTTAAGGTCGTAAAATGCTCCCCCTTTAAGATACAAAATCACGACCTCCTGAGAGTGCTTTTCAAGTATAAGAAGGCTCTCCTTGCCAGTAAGATTTAGAGTGCTCACAAGGTGTTCATCCCAGAAATGAGGACAGTGAACAGGGGTGACCCCGGTTCTGTCTGCCTATCTAATGTAGACCTGCGCAGTGGAGTCACATTTAGGCAACCCCTGTTGAGGGCCTGCATGGGGGGGTACTCATTACGAATTACAAAATATTTTAGCCGCCAATTACAAATTATGTTTAAATCTCAGAGCTGATTACGACTTTACGTTTTGCAGCTAATGTACTATTACTAATTACGTTGATTTTTTTTTTTTTTTTTGAGGCAGCCTACGGATTACGAAAAGGGCCTGATTACGCCTTACGAAAAAGGGCATGCAGGCCCCCTGTTCTCCCCTCTGTACACAGTCTATCTGTCTTCCTAACTCTCCAGGCTGTCTGTCCTGGTTACATGTATTACTGGGATATAGGGGAGAGTCACTAACTATCACGGGGAATTTGTAATGCCCCGTTTACTTAGTGGAATACAGGGGAGAGTCACTAACTATTATAGGGGAATCTGTCCTGGTTACATGTACAGTATTACTAGGATACAGGGGAGAGTCACTAACTATCAGAGGGAATCTGCGATGCCCCCTTTAGATGTATTGGAATATAGGGGGAGGATCAGTAACTATTGCAGGGACTCTGTGATGCCCCCTCCTCATGTATTATTGGAATATGGGGGAGAGCCAGTAACCATCAGGGGGAATCTGTGATGCCCTCCTTTCATGTATTATTGGAATATAGGGGATGATCAGTAACTATCAAGGGGATGCTATCTTGCCACCTTTACATGAATCACTGGAATAAAGGGGAAAGTCAGTAGCTATCATGGGGGAATCTGTGAGAATCGGTGCAGCATTGGAATAAGCAATCAGTTTGTGAAATTTGGTATGGGGATACCTTGGACACATGTCCAAAGAATGTCATTCTCGATTTTGACATACACCACTTTAAAGTTATGTAAAATAGGGCTTTTTGGCTATTTCCGGCATTGGAAGGTTCCATTGCTGCATGGGGGTGTAGACTATTGGCAGCCATCGTAGGATAGATCCATTTTCGGTATGGGGGATGTGGTGAAGCCATCTGCTGCATTTGCTCTCAAGCAAATGTCGGCCTTTCTAGTTAATTATTCTTTCCCTGAAAAATTGCTTCTAACGATGCTGCCTAATGAAGGCAATGGATTGTTTCTAAGATTGGCATGTACTAGTCAAAACATCTAAATTTGATAATCACTTCTTTGTTGAAAAGTCACCGCAAATAGATCAACTTATTTAAGGCAGCGCTTTGTTTCTAAAATTGGACAAGTGAGACAAAACATGGTCTTTCTTTTATTTCCTCTGCCCACGTAACATGTGTTCACTTCCTTATGTCTGGAAATCGGGACAGACAGGACTTAGTAATACTACATCAAGCAAATCTGATACTGTTTAGGGTGGCAGTCCTTAGGACGGGACGTTAAGCCGTGGTCCACTTTTCACTGTGTTGGTTGAAAAGAGCTAGGGGAATTTCCCCGGTACAATGAACCTGTAAATACTGTACATAGCCTTTGTCTTCTCTGTCACGACCAGTGGGAGATTAGCTCTTCAATGAGCTAAACTGGCTCAAGATCACTTGCACTTTCTGACAGTAGAATTGTTGGTACAATTTTTAGTAACGTGTGTTTCTCTGTTTTTTCTTTACAGTTCGCTTTCACATAGCACATCTATTTGAGATCCAGGTGAGTTGAACGCTTATTTTTTGTGTGCTGTATTATATGTGTAGTTTTGAAATCATTGGCGCTTGTACATATGCCTTAAATCAACTTAGAGCTATCTCAGAGTGAAGTGTGGGCTAAATTATACATACAAGATAGAGCTTTAATGTCAGTGAACGTTAGATATCCAGGTAATAAGATGCGCCACTGATGAAAGGTAGTGGATACTACCTGAAATGTCTGACCGTTTCCAAAATCATATCCAGTTGCTTAAGAGCTATTTTTTGGCAAAAGTAAGAAAAATTAAGCTTTAGTTGTGTTAACTTGTGACCATGCAGATTGCACATATGGGAAGAAATTGAAAAAGATCTAGTTTGGAATTCCCTCCCTGACAAGTGTTTCCCACCAACCTACAATCTACAGGCTTTCAAATCAAACGTTCACCACCATCTCTTGACATAGCCATGTTTCTCTCATATTTCTAGGTCAATGCAGAGAGGTGGTTGTATAGGCCTTGCATTGAACTACTCCATTAAAAAAAATTGATTTTGAAAGGAAAAATACAGGTGTCTTACCTTGTACTTACCTTACTTTCCCTTTCCGTTCCTTGCAGCACAAGCTGAAGCAGGCTAAGGAGGCATACGAGCAGATTCTGGTGGAAAACCCGTCGGCTTCTGTCAAGGCGAACACCCTCAGACAGCTAGGTCAGTATGCAACAATTCGCTACAAAATCTGTAACAAAGATTGTTGATAATGTGTTAGAATTGTAACAAATGTTTTACATTATTTCCCTACAGCTTGGTTAGTACACTTCTTGGTGTAAAGAATATGTTACACTCTTACAGAATTTTTGGTGAAGGTCATTGATTTTGTATTGCAAATACAAATTCTTTTACAGCAGAAGATTTTAAATTTTTCCTACAAAAGCTAGGTGAATGCCCTTGCTTAAAAGAAGTTGTAATTGAGTAATTTTGCATTGCAAAAAAAATTGTTCTGCATAAAAGAGTTCAAACTTGTTCCCATCAGTATGACAGTATACTTCTTGCTGTAAAGAAATTGCTACCAAATTTTTCAGTAATAATCATTGGTTTTGTGTAGCAAGTACAACTTTTTATACACCTCAGGTTTTCAGTGTTTTCACAAAATGTTATGAAGTGGGGGTAATGTACCATGCTGATTATTCATCCATTGTGCCAGTTCCCTTTGACCCAGTGTTGGGCTGTATAGAAGACAGCTGAGTTCTATAGAACAAGTGTTAGGTTCTTTGGAATACGTGTTGAGTTCTATAGAATACATGTTGTTAGGTTCTATAGAAGACCTGTTGGGGTTCTATAGAATTGGTGTTAGGTTCTATAGAATACTTATTAGGTTCTATAGAATATAGGTGTTGGGTTCTATAGAATACATGTTGTTAGGTTGTATAGAAAAGGTGTCGAAACAGTGTAGGGGTTCTTTGATGCGGTGTAGGCTTTACGTCAGGAGTGTTGGGACGTGATTGAGCCGGGGTTAGCGCAAGTTGGCCGGACACGCGGGGTCACCCGGAGGTCAGACTCCAGGACCCCGAGTCACAGCTGATGAGGCTGCGGATGTGAGATGAATAATTCAGCATCATTGTGGTCATTCTCTTTACAGAAGCAGGGTTCTCACCGGGATTTTTTCATAGCATAGTGGTCAGGTTTCAAGTTTTCAAGTTTTTAAGTTTTATAAATAAAATCAGCCTTGCAGCCATATCACAAATCAACCAAGCTGAATAACACTGATTTTTACAATTTTGTACACAGTAGATACAAATAAACATTAACATTACAATACATATACAGACACGTATGAAATTTTGACCCTCTGAAATGCTATTTAACTGCATTTTGAGTGGCTAAATTTGATGGTAGACTTTTAAGCTTAATTTGATGGAATCACTTTCCATATATCTGTCAAATTTAAAGATGGGCAAAATTTATGTCTGTCGAAAGCAGCAAAATTTCATCAAATGACAGAATGGCATACACTGTCCAGAAAACTGCTTTATACGAACCAAGTCTTTCCAATCAAAAATTTGACAAATGCGTCATCCCAGAGCAGTAATGTACTGTCCCCAGGTAGAATGATAATAGCAGTAATGATCAGCCCCCTGCTTTGATGTGTAATTTGATCTCCGTCAGGGGAAATCGGGTCATGCTGAAGCCTGATTGGTCGGCTTTGATGTCTAAAACGGTTTGAAATGTCCTAAAATGATGGTTTATTCCCCAGGCAATATGCTTTTATACCAGTGCTTTTGTATACCCACCTTTTGATTTATATAAATTGTCAGTACAACAAATTAATTTCATATTTCTAATGGGGAAAGTACATTACTGCTCTTGGATGAAGCATATATGATTTTTTTTACTGCAATAAAATGATGAATGCACAGAAAGATTCTTAGTTAAATTTTGGTGATATTTATGCCAAAAAGCAGTTACCCAGGCAACTGGATATGATTTGGTAAACGGTCAGACGTTTCAGGTAGCATCCACTACCTTACGTCAGTGACACTAAGAGACCAGAGGAGATAATAAGTGACATTTCATTTGGTAGTAGATTCTGCCCCTCTGTCCCTTGTTTTTATTCTCTGACAGCTTAAGTTATTTTTTCTGTCCAAAAATACCTATATTTACACCAGCTGCTGTAAGAGCTAGTGTACTTTTAGGTATCTTTTAGGTATTTTTGGACAGGAAAAATAATTAAAGGTGCACTAGTATCAACAAAACTATGGTGGTGTTTTTGTGACAACTGTCATTGTCAGTGGTCTCTAATCTCATAGTCTTTTAAAAGATAATGTTTTGATAGAATTCAGATTGGCATTTGACATTTTCCTACTTTACCTCCAAAAAAAAACTCCATATTCCAGCTGTTATGTGTGCCCATTTTTTTTTAAAACAAAGCCTTTCACAACCTATAACAGTATTACTATTATGTATAGTATTACAATTTTGTCGGCTGTCCTTGATGCCATTGTCTTTTCAAAATGTATAACTGTCTGATGGCATTTCTATTGACATTCAATGGTCCTACTCCCAGAAAAAATACTCTGTATCTACCAACTGTTACCTTAATATTTCAACAAAGAACTTCATACACAATATGATGCAATTTTTCTGAAAACTTCAATCATCAATTGGCCTTGAATTCATAGTTTTTGTGTTCTTATAATCATCACATAGTCAAAAAACAATCTGTATGTACCAACTGTTACATTTTTCAACAAAGACACACACACAATGATGCTATTTTTCTAACAACTTCAATCAACAGTTTGCCTTGAATTCATAGTTTTTGTGTTCATAGTGAAAAAACAATCTGTATGTACCAACTGTTACCTTAAAATTTCAACAAAGACCTTCATACACAATATGATTCTAATTTTTCTGACAACTAAAATCACATATTGACCCTGACCTCATAGTTTTTTTGTTCATATAATTGTTTGATGGAATTCTTTTGACGTAGAGTCTTCCAGTCCAGTGATCAGAAATGATACTCTAACAGGTGACAAACTTTGTATCTACCAACTGTTTCCTTTTTTCAACAAAGACTTTCATACGCACAATGATGCTATTTTTCTTACAACTTCAATCATATAACTCTGACCTCATAGTTTTTTTGTTCATATAATTGTTTGATGGAATTCTTTTGACGTAGAGTCTTCCAGTCCAGTGATCAGAAATGATACTCTAACAGGTGACAAACTTTATATATACCAACTGTTACATTTTTCAACAAAGACTTTCAAACACAATAATGCAATTTTTCTTGACAACCTCAATCATCAATTGTTACTCTAGTTTGTTCATGAAGTCATAGTTTTTGTAATTGTGATCATATAATTGTTTGATGGAATTCTTTTGAGGTAGAGTCTTCCACACCAGTGATCAGAAATGAGACTCTAACAGGCGACAAACTTTTATCTACCAACTGTTGCCTTTTTCAACAAAGACACACACACAATGATGCTATTTTTCTGACAACTTCAATCATATATTGGCCTTGACTTCATAGTTTTTATGTTCATTTACATATAATTGTTTGAAGGAATTCTTTTGACGTAGAGTCTTCCACACCAGTGATCAAAAATGACACTCTAACAGGTGACAAACTTTATATCTACCAACTGTTACATTTTTTCAACAAAGACTTTCATACACAATATGATGCTATTTTTCTGACAACTTCAATCATATATTGACCCTGACCTCATAGTTTTTTTGTTCATATAATTGTTTGATGGAATTCTTTTGACGTAGAGTCTTCCACACCAGTGATCAGAAATGAAACTGTAACAGGTGACAAACATAAACACACCTGGACACTTATGATATATGAACAGATGGTCGGCGTATGTTCGGGTGTGAACCCCTCAGGGCAGAAATGTTAAGTCATTTGTAAAAACAAGTAAGAAACCTTAAATCCCACACAAAGATTCATCTTCTTGCTATGTACTTGAAAGAAATGCCAACCAAAGCTATGGTATAAGTTTCCAAGTCCCGGTATCTGAATAAAAGAGAACTTGCTACAATATTAATTGGTGTTGCATGTCAAGAAAAACCTTCAAATTATATGATTAATGTCTTTCCCAGTATTGAATATAACCTCTTGTCTGTAGATTTGAGAAGGGTTGCCCTTTTACCAGTTGTTAAATTAAAGAAAAATTACTTCTTGATTTTGATACACTTGCCGGTGTCACATGTACCACTAGTATACCAAGCAAGCCAAAGTTTTTTTTGTTTTTCTGAAGTCTAATGCGTCATGTCTAGATCAGAAAGAAGCTGTCATTGACTAATTGCATGATGAATGTACTTAATGACATGTTAAGCCAGTGGAAAATTGAATATGACAGCTGACATACAAACAGTCAGGGGTTTCAGAGCTGGTTACATAGAACTGTGTTCTTCTGGTGTGAAAGTGTCTTTTCCATGTTTCTCAGAAGACCATATTACTTGTACTGTCAACTGTGTTTTGTCAAACTCTGTGGTTAGTTGTTGTTTAACATGGAACTCTTTGAACCTTGGTCAATCCCACTAGAAGGCCTTTCCCTTAATTCTTGTACCTTAGGCCAAATGTATCATTGTTGGTGACATTTGCAACAAGTTGTGACTTTTCATTTTGAATGTAGCAATGATCTATTTGATACTTCGTTTTTGCTGTTGCAGTTTTATACTTAAGGGTCTACCACTAGTTACTAGTATTAGTTTTTAAGACAGGGCTGCTCCAAAGTTGTTGTTGACACTAATGTTTGTTTGTTTGTTTGTTTAGGCTGGTTTCTCAGTCACTGACGAAAGCTAGTGGATGCTACCTGAAATATCTGACTGTTTCTAAAATCATATCCAGTTGCTTGAGCAACTGCTTTTTGGTGTATCTTATTACCTGGATGTCTAAACTTCATCGACGACACTAATGTTTGTTGTTTGTTTGTTTGTTTGTTTATTCAGGCTGGATGCACCACATCGCTGGTGACAGTTTTGGAGACAAGGCCAGTCGCGAGGCACAGGCCATCCAGTGCCTGCAGAAATCCATCGAGGCCGACCCTGACAACGGACAGTCCTGGTACTTCCTAGGAAGGTACGACACCCCTGTTTACCCAATGGATCAGTCCTGTAGCCTACTAGAAACTGTTACCAGTTGGAAGATACCATTATTGCTACAGGGGTTGATATCATTTAGTTTTCATAACGATTCTGGCACTGAATACAAAGTTTCCAGCTTGGATGTACTGGTGTACAATGCCTCCTTGCAGGATTCACCGGTACTGCAGGATTGTAATCATAACATTGAGGTGTGTTTGATGGCATTAAGCCTGTGCAGGTTATCTCAATAGTATGATTGTAACTCCAGCATGGTGGACAGTGTTTGCAAGTTCTGCTACCTTGCACATTATTACATTACTGCATATCTTACAGTGCATGATTTGTCATGTGCTTTTCCAGTGTTGAGGAGATACACATTTCCTATCATGCCACCTTGCAGTTTATTGCCATACTACAGATTTCATCACATTATGTTTTGTTGTTTTTTAGGTGCTTTTCCAGTGTGGGGAAGGTGCATGATGCTTTTCTCTCGTACCGTCACTCAATCGACAAGACGGAGGCAAGCGCTGACACCTGGTGCTCCATTGGGTAAGGAAAGCTTCTTATGTATATCTAAAGACATAAGGTTAGGTCCTTAAGCATTCATCTATAGAGTCCTAAGATGGCAAGGCATAAAATTTAAGTGAATAGAAAAGTAAGTGCATGGTAGCTGTAAGATTAGCTAGTGTAAGAAAGAAATGTTCGAAGCAATAGCTGCATTTTGGAGTTTCTTTACAGTCAATGCTAGCTTTACTTTTAAAAAAATATTTAGAGGGTTTCATTAGCATCAAAGTTATCTTAGTTGTTTTTCTTCTGCCTCAATATGCACTGTAATTTGCACTTTCTGACACCTGTACATCAAAAACGTTTTTCCAGTTGAAGTAAACTCACTTTCTCCTATCCCCCAGCGTTCTGTACCAGCAACAGAACCAGCCAATGGATGCACTGCAGGCGTACATCTGTGCGGTACAGCTAGACCGCTCACACACGGCAGCCTGGACGGACCTGGGCATCCTGTATGAGGCATGTCAGCAGCCCAGGGACGCCCTGACCTGCTACATCCACGCAGCAAACAGTAAAAGTAAGGAACTGCCACTTTTGATGTAGCAAAGAATTGCTACAGTTTGTCGTAAATGGAAGGAATAAAAAGTGTAGCTCAGTTGGTTGTAAAAGTAGGGAATGGCTACATGTGATGTAGCAATGAGTCGCCACAGTTGTTGGCTCTGACTTTGGTATAAAGTGTAGCAATAAAAGTTTACATTAAACAGAAAATGTTGTCTTTCATGTGCTACATTTTTGTAGCTGTTTGTTGTATATATGTTGTATCAAGAAAGAGCAACAGTTGTAGCAGTTCATGTAATTGTAACAAACCCTGACTGTGATGCGTGCCTTTCCCCCCCAGATTCGCCCAGTCCCCAGCTAACCGACCGGGTGAAGGCCCTACAGGCCCAGCTTAGCAACATGCCTCCTCCTCACATGCAGAACAAGTAAGTTCTTCTCTTGTAGTAAACCCTACCTTGTACTGTTACTTTTTCTCTAGAGTCTCAAGATTGTATTCTTCTAAAGTCTTAACATTATATTCTTGCCAAATGAATGGAAAAGTGGAAAAGGTTTACTAAAATATAGCAGTATTAGATGATAAATTTAGGTGAAAACAATGTTGAAATTAAGGGAATGATGCTAGTTTTGCTGTTTCAACTTTTCTGAAAGAGTAGAGTTTATTTATTGTCAGTATCTTGTTTCATTTCTGTTGTCAGGGTAGACACTTTGTAACAAAGAAACAGTACTTTGTGTGGCCATTACAATAGATAAAAACTGCAACAAAGTATAGCAAGGTGAATTGCAACGTCTATATCTTCTTTGTTGTTTCTTTCCTCCAGACAAGCACAACATTTACATGGTAGATAGCTCTTGTGCTGACTTGAGTTTGAGCCCCCTAACTGCTTGCCCTGGAACTGCAGGGGCGTTTGTTGAAAAATATTTCAAGGAGGATATATCGATTGATGGATTGTCGTGAACGTCAGTATCTTATTTGTCGTTTCTTTCTCCCAGACAAAAAATCCTGCCGAGTATTGAGGAGGCGTGGACCTTACCCATCCCTGCCGAGCTCACGTCTCGTCAGGGCGCGCTACAGCGGAACATTGCGCACCTCCGCGGCCCGGGGGGCGAGGCTCTGGGATTGGTCAATCCTCCCGGGTTGCCTGGCAACCTGACGGGCGCCATGCCGCCGCCGCAGCCCAGCATGCAACTCCACAGCAACGCCTTCGAAGGCAGCGCAGCCAAGAGGAGAAGGAATATGGTGGGTCATTTTTTTTTTCTTTTTTTATTTTGAAAAACAGTAGTGAAAACAAATGAGAGGACACAGACAAAGTGAGGAGAAGGAATATGGTAGGTGGAGGCAAAAATTATGACAGATAACAAACATAAATACTGTGCAGCCTTCGAAGGCAGCGCAGCCAAGAGGAGAAGGAATATGGTACGTCAATTTCTCCATCCTTGGCTGCCTAAATGTCAAAGCAGTCAATTATTAGAGCTGTAGCCTAGTAGGCAAAGGAATATGGTTGTTGGAATCTGGAATCCATGACGCATCACAAAATTATATATACTTAACAGCCTTTGAAGCAAAAAAACAGTGCATTGGATACAGTCTGAAAGCAGCACAATATGTATAACCAAATGTGCAGTCTATTTAATAATCGTTGTAATGTGCAAATCAAGAGTGAAGATTGTTTCTTCAAGTTGCAAAAGCAAACAATAGTAAAGAATTGTGTAGTTTTCTACGGGTTACACTTGTTTTCTGACTCATTCTTGGTCACTGTTATCCAAAGGTAGAAAATGCTATCTGGATTGTGTGACTGTTTTTAGAGAATTTATCAGTACCAATTCATGTATAATTGTATTTTGTATCATCTACATGTTGTTAGTTACTTCTTAAGTTTAAGTTTAGTTTTTCTGTTTGCATACTCTTCAGCAACAACTTGTACTAACCCATTCCGTTTCTGATTTTTTTTCCCTGCCAGTCTTCCGGTGACATTGCGACGGCCACGTGGACCCCCCCTGCCGGTGGACCATCCCAGTCCTCCCCCCCTGCACCGCAGGGTCCCGTACCCCCCCACGGAGCACCCCCTCCCTCCTTCTACCTGAAACCCCAGCAGGTGTCCCTGCTCAGGCACCTCAAACAGGTGAGACACAAGGACTTTCACCACTTTCACTTTTGGGGAAAATTCATATTCTGGAACAATATTATTGTTGTTAATGGATAAATCGAGACATTTATTGCACATTTCTGTACAGAGTTGATAAGTATAATTTGATAAATACGAGATGAATTACTAGTGACTGTGTCAATGGGCAAAATTGTGTAAGGGACCACCAAAAAGTCTTTCATTTAGACATGCCAAGTGGGCCTTATGTAGAGTTGGTCAATTCAATTGTACAGGTCCTGGATTTACTTCATCTTGTTTTGTGTAAGTTCCATCTTGGTTTACTCTGGTGAATATGTATGAACACAATACACAGCGTGATACAATTTGAAACAAGCCTGTACCTTAACCCCCTGTTTCTGTACCCCTCCATACAGACCCGTGCCACGCTGAACCCCAGTCAGTTGTTAGTCCTGGAGCAGCTGGAGCATCAGTACAACCTCCAACAGCAGCACGAGATGAACAGGCACCCCCCTAACGGCCCTCCACCCCCCTCAGCCTCCCTCGGCCCTCCCCCTCCCTACCCACACAAGGGGGCTGGCCCCAACAACCCCCCTCCTCGTGTCCCACCCCCCCACAACAACCCCGGGTTCCCCAGCCCCACAACGTTTGGTAACATCCCGGGACAGTTTCCGTTCAACTCTACCTCAGCGAGCAACAACAGTCTCAGCAACCAACAACCGCCTGCCGTTAACACGCTGACGCCCAATCCCATGGTGCAACAGCAGCAGCACCGCAGCACGTTACCCAACATGGCAGACCACCGCGCCGCGCTCTCTGCAACCATGGCAACCGTTTCCACGACGATGACCGGGAACAACAACAACAACAGCCCAAATGTGCCTTTTCAGCAAGGTTCATTCGGAGGAATCCTACCTCAGAACGTAGCAGCAGCGGCGGAAAACACTAGTAGTAACGGCGTCAATCAAAGAACATTCCCCGTCGTTGCCCCCGGCAACAACAACAACCCCGCGACCTTACAACGGGTCAACGGGGACCAGACCATTCTCAGCCCCCCGGGAGGGAGAGGGATGCTGAACCCGCTGACCTTGAAGGGTTACCAAGGTAACACAGGTTGGTTCTGTTTAGTTCTACTCTTTCCTTGTTACGTTTACCTGTTCACTTTTATTTATTATTTATTTATTTATTAGACTTTCCAATGCAACAGCAGGTAGCATAGAGGAGAGACAAAACAGGTGCATAATTGCACCTCTGCCAGTTGTCTCTCCACATACAAAATACACACTAAAACAGTAATGATACAAAAATAGACATTCAAGTCAACTGACAACAAACTATAACATATTAAGGTATATGACAATATAGTGACAACTATAGGGCAATTATCGTTTTTTAGACGATGGAAGACGTAATGTCCCACCTTTTCTAAAATTAGTGGGTTTTGGGAAGTTAAAAGAAGAATAGTTATTTCTTGGTCTGTAATTCTAGTAAAATTTTAGTTTAGTTAATAAATAAAACATTTATTCATTCATTTATTCATTCATTCACAGGTGTCCTCCCCAGTCTCGCTACCTCAGGTGTTGCCTCCTCTGCAGGACGCTTTTCCCCGTCTTCGGCAATCGGAAATCTGAACTCTGGTGCTCATCATCATCCGGTTGGTGGTAACCGGGCGGGGCCTTCCACGGCAACGCCCATCGGCATGGCAACCATGAACGATGCGTTGTCGTCGTCACCCAGGTTACCACCGCAGAGTAGAGTCGAGCCCCACAGAACTCACGCAGAGTCCAATCACATGGCAACGAGCACAGTGAACGCTACTCGACTATCCCCGGGTACATCCGGCCACGGTTTGTCAAACGGTCCCGTTGTCGAAAACAGCGTCGATACGTTCAAGACCCCTCCCCCTGTCGCTAGCTCGTCCCCCGCCCTCTTCTCTTCATCGTCGAACTTTAACCCCTCGCATTCGCAGTTCGTAGGTCAGAGTTCATCGAATCACGTTACCTCACCGCCAGCAAACAACAACGGCCATTCCAGATCGACCTTCCCGAAACTCGAGAGAAAGGGCAGCGCGAACGAGGAAGTTTCGCCCGTAGTCGCAAATTCATCATCATCGCCGTCGAACAATCATCACCCCAGCCCGTCCGTCACCGCCTCACACAATCACGTCCCGAACGAACCACCACCGCCACAACAGAACCACGTTGGCCCGCCACCGGAAAAGCCCTTAAAAATCAACACAGTCGCTCCCTTGAACCACAAGCTGGAAGAGTCGCTGTGTTCGCCGCGGAGGCTGATCTATGCAAACGCGAAGACGGTGCTGGCCACGTGCAAACTCCTGGGCATGAACGGACTCAGTAACAACAGTATTCTGTTCGACCGGGACAAGCCACCCTGCCCGCCCGAGCCACCCTACCCACCCCTGCCCAAGGACAAGCTCAACCCCCCCACACCCAGTATATATGTGAGTACACCAACTATACCTATATATCATGTCTATATACTTGAAGAACGATTCTTTGATTTCGTGGGCCGTATAGAGGCTCCATGTTTGAAACCATAACCAGTGTGTTTTGAATTTAACGTCATTTGAAAGAGGGCATACATAGTAGTTGGGGATTCATTCCTCAAGCTAACCGACATCTTGCACGCACAGTCGTCCCTCAGTAAGACATCTGGAGCTGCATAGTTCCTTTTTCGAACTGTATTCGGCCTGTACAAGTCATTTGAAATGTCATTTATACTATGACAGGTAATTAGGAGAGTTGTCACTAATGGAAAACAGAAGGCTGAATTTGTAATCTCCTCTTTCTCTGGCAACTTTGGTCTGTCACAATAGTCTGGACTGCGAAACTTAACATCGTTGTGTCTCCTTTTTCTCCCCAGATTGAAAACAAAAAAGATGCCTTCTCGCCAGCGTTACAGGACTACCTGCAGTCCCCGAACGTTCCGATCGCCGTGGTACGGGGACTAGCGGCCGCGCTCAAGCTCGACCTCGGGCTCTTCTCCACGAAAACCCTGGTGGAGGCAAACGGAGACCACCAGGTGGAGGTTAGGACACAGGTAGGGAAAATTTCACCCCATAGAAATCAGTGTTACACTCATACACACACACTCATTCGCGTATTACAGATGTGCTAATTAAAAGCACTACCAGGTGAAGGTTCGGACACAGAAAAAATTTGTTCTCTGGAGATCAGTATTATGCTCACTTGCTTACTCACTCACTCACTATGTAACAGATGTGTGTTACTATGAGGCACCTAAATATGTACTTCACACAACTCAACTGTCTTCCCCGTGTGTGTGCAGATTCTTCAGGCTTCTGACGAGAACTGGGACCCGGTATCGAGACAGAAAGTCTGGAGATGTGAGAGCCATCGATCGTACACCTCCATCAGCAAGTATGCACAGTACCAGGCCTCGTCCTTCCAGGAGAGTCTCAGGGTAAGAAGGCTTTCACACTTTCATATGTGTGTGTGTGTGTGTGTGTGTGAGAGTGTGTGTGTGTGTGCATGCGTGTGTGTGTGTGTGTGAGTGTGTGTGTGTGTACGTGCGTGTGTGTGAATGTGTGTACATGTGTGCGTGTGTGTAAATGTGTGTGTGTGCATGTGTGTGTGTGTGTGAGTGTTTGTGTGTGTGTGTGTGTGTGTGTGTGTGTGTGTGTGTGAGTTTGCTTGCATTTCCCCACACCTCCATCAGCAAATACCTGCAGTACCAGGCTGTATCTGTGTAGCCAGTATAACTGCCATTTGGCGTAACACAACAGCTAACATTGTCAGAAATCTAACCTAATTTTTTGTCCACCTTACAGGAAGAACGTGAGGAAAAGTTGGGGACGAAAGACCCGTCAGACAGTGACTCTTCCTCCAACAGTACACTGGGGTAAGTCTTCTGTTTCATAATGGATAATATGCATAATAGACATTTGCACTGTACTTCCTTATTGAATAAAACAATCTTCAGTGCACTGAAGTAGCTGTATGGGTACCGATTCTCTATATGTGTTAAGGTTTAGGCAGCAGGGAGAATATAAAAAGTTGAAGTGAACTTTTTTTGTCTTCTGTATTTGGAACACTTTTTTTGTCTTTCATTAACATATCCGGTCTAGGTTAATTCCTTTTCATTTGGTTATTGTAAGGTATTGTATCTTCTGGTATGGGTCTGTGAAATAAGTGGAAAGAACTTTATTGGAGTTAATTGATCTCTAACCTAAGGTTTTGTGTATCTAACAGAAGAAAGAAGAAGAACGGGTTCAAGATGATCAAGTTCGGGACCAACGTGGACCTTTCTGACGAGAAGAAGTGGAAAGCACAGCTGCAGGAGCTGACCAAACTGCCTCACTTCGTCAGGGTAAGTTCATCTTTCATTACCTTCATGCAGAGATGTTTTGTTATTAGTGTGTTTGTTTGCTAGTGCAGCCTTAGCTTAAATACAGAATGGTGACCAGAAGAAAGAAATGGTTATACATAATTAACTGACTCGAAGCTCAAATTTGCGGTCAAAATGGAGGAAGTAAATTATGCACTGCAGGAACTCGAGAACTTGATTGCATGTGCCTGACAGTGGACAATGAATCCATATGGAGTCTTTGTGAAATTCACAACAATGAATATAAAACAAGGAATTCACAGCACCTCTTAAGTACTTGTTACCAATTGTTGGCTATATTAGCTGGTAACGCTAGGACTGATTGATTAAATGCTACTTTGCTAATGTAGGTTGTTTCAAATTGTAGGTTGGGTTAATGTGGGCCCAACATGTATCCTTGAGGTTCCCATGCTGATGTATGTTATACCTTCTTTAGGTTGTGTCTGCCAGTAACAGTCGATTAAATGTTACAGTGCTGATGTATGTTATTGCCTTCTGTAGGTTGTGTCTGCTAGTAACAGCCTGAGCCACGTGGGACACACCATCCTGGGGATGAACACAGTACAGTTGTACATGAAGGTGCCGGGCTCCAGAACGCCAGGTAAATACTCTACAGTCACACAATATCCAATTTAGCAACTTTTACACAGACAAATTTTTCCGAAATTTAGTAGGATTTCTACGGCTTCTTGTCTGTTCATCCCAAACTGATTGTGGGTTATAGCTGACGTGATTGTAGCTATCAATTTTCATAAATGTGTGAAAGACACAGCAAAGAAGCAAAAAGTCTGTAGATAACCCTTGAAATTCAGGGAAAGACTTGCCTTTCTTGGTTTCTTTGGCTCATGTTAAACAAGTGGTTGTGAATAAAGAAATGTAATTTGCGTTGACATTCACCAAGCTGATGAAATTATCATGAGCTTTCTTGGTATAGCATTCTTTCAGTCTGTACATTGTTTGAGTGTGATATTCTCAATATAGATTCCTTCACATTTTGTGGTTGAAACGTTGAACAGAGCATGTTTGTAATGTTGTTGTTGTTGTTGTTGTTATTGTTTACTGTAGGTCACCAGGAGAACAACAACTACAACTCGGTAAACATAAACATTGGTCCTGGTGACTGCGAGTGGTTCGGAGTACCGGAGCCGTACTGGGGAGCCATCCACAACCAGTGTGAAAAGTGAGTCAAGTTTCTTCTGACGTACTGCTCTAAAAATCAAATCAAATCTTTATTTAAATTCAAATTTGCAGAAGTGTTGAATCTCTTCAGACACAACTGAATTTCATTGAAATTTTACAAATAGATTCCAAGCATATTAAAATTTGCATAATTAAAAAGTCATTGTACAATGGTTAAAAAAGAAGAGAATTTACTAGCAAATAGCAGACATATACAATATTGGCAATATCTCAAATTCCCCGTTTAGCTAGCCCCAAATTGTGTCATTTTGAAGAATTATGAGAATTTTATTTTGGAGAGGAAGAACACCCATCAACATGTGTCATTTGACCCGGAAAATTACTTTTCAAGTAGTTATTTGATACGTTTAAACACTTCTGAGGCATTTTTAGAATGTGAATATTGGTGTATTAAACATAGCTGAGGCATTTCCGGAATTGAAATACTGACATTTTGTTCATTTTTGTTTTCCCTCAGAGCAAACATCAACTACCTGACTGGTTCGTGGTGGCCGGTTCTGGAGGATCTGTATGAGGACAACGTTCCTGTCTACAGATTTATCCAGCGGCCAGGAGACATGGTCTGGGTCAACGCTGGCTGTGTGCACTGGGTGCAGGCCATCGTAAGTTGACTTAGTAGTAATATTCTTTCAGTTGCTTTTGTCATCTCACATTTTCACTTGCTACGATCCACAATTTTGCTTGCAAATTGGTTTTGACTGCTTATTTCTTTGTGTACCAAATTTTTAATGGTGTGTGTGAACCAAGGCCTTGTGCATTGGATTTAAGTCTACTTCCTATCCCTGTAATTTGCTTTGTTGAGGGCTAGATTTTTGCAAAAATTAAAACTGGAGCCTGGTTCACTTGCCAAATTTGTATAATGTTTATGGATGCTAGTGGGGTGCAACTTTGGTCCCTTTAAGATAGTGCATTCGAAAGTTGTTGCCAGTTTTTAGTTCAGAAACAGGCAGACCTTGTTCAGAGGAGCAATTTACTGTGTGCAGGTCATCCTCAGTCATTCAAGTATTAGAAAGAATTACTCAATTTGACAGTATTGTGTTTTCCCCCCAGGGTTGGTGCACTTATATAGCGTGGAACTGGGCCCTCTCACGGCACACCAGTACAAACTCATTATGTTTCCCCATCTAACAGTTTCGTGTGTTTTCATGTGTCTTTTCTGACAGTTTTTTCTGCATTTTCCCTCCAGGGTTGGTGCAATAACATAGCGTGGAACGTGGGCCCGCTCACGGCACACCAGTACAAACTTGCGGCCGAGCGCTACGAGTGGAACAAGCTCCAGAGCGTCAAGTCCATCGTACCCATGGTGCACCTCTCCTGGCAGATGGCGCGAAACCTGAAGGTCTCCGACAGAGAGCTCTACGAAAGGCTCAAGTACGTGTTGTTTGTTTGTTTGTTTATTTACTATGCTTTACCACAACAATGGAGAGTATGGTAGAACAGGTGTTACCACCTTTGCAACAAAAACAAAACAAAGGTTTTGCTTTTAACTAGAGTCAAATATTTTTCATAAGTTAAAACTTGGCCAGCAATTCTAGGATTTGAATGAGAAAAAAAGATCTGTCATCTCAAATTTGTGAAGGTTTTGTTGTTCAAGACGCCTGTGTACTAAAGAATGTCGTATTGTACAGCTGTACTAGAAACTAAGAAAATTGCCTCCAAACATTTTAGCTGAAAACCTAAGACTTTGATAGACTTAAACAGTTACAGTGAACAACCTTGATGACTTCTTAAATAACTTTGCCAAATGTCTTAGACTGTTCCTGTCATCCCGACTACAGCACTAGCTTGAGTCTACATGATCTTAAAGTTTCTTAAGTGTTGAATGCCCCATATCTAACCCTCCCTGTGTCCTGTCCTCAGGTACACCCTAATGAAGACCATGCGGCAGATGCAGGTGACGCTGGACCTGGTGAAATCTCTCGGCCACGAGGTCCACTGGCACGGCCGGCAGAAGGACGAGGTGGCTCACTACTGCGTCGACTGTGAGGTGGGTTTGTTTGAATGTCTGTTTGTTTGTTTGTTCAAGCCATTATTTATTATGCTCAAGTTACCAAGAGAGGAATGCTAACTAGCACTACAGCTTCTCATTGGTTTTGTCAGACGTTTCAGAGAGCTTCGGACACCATTTTCAGTGACAGAGAAACATTTGTTTATTTATTCATTGGTTTGGCTGTTCAACATGCACTGCCAGGGCAGTCCAACTAGCCTGTGACAGTTGTAAAGGGCTAACCCTGCTTAGGCCACACCAATTAAATTTTATGGATGACGTCCTTTGGAGACCCTAAATCTAATGCGAGAGGGCGAAAAAAAAACAAGAAGGGCCCTAAAAAACAAGATGCCTAGATTAGAAATATACTAAGAGACGACAAATGTTAGGACACAAATTGAATGAGGTGACACAGTGTAACAAGCAAGAAGTCTTTTATTCATCATCAAAACAGCAATAAATAAGGTGGAACAGCAGTTGTCGTCCTGTCCTGTTTCTTTCATCACATTTTTGCAGGCCTGCAGAAACAAAGCATGTGCTCGTGGCTGCTCTTTACCCATTTCGCATTACGGGTTTCACGTCAATCTAACGATTTGCGGCACTGTTGTGACTCTTTGGTCATAGTTACAGGAAGCGGAATTTCTTGTTTTTTTCTAGGAACAGGCCAAAATCAATGCGCGTGTGGACGTCATCCATAAAATTTACTTGGTGTGGCCTTACAAAGACATGACATTGGACATGGAAAGCATTTGTGACAGTTGAATAAATGCTCCAAACGGGAACTATGAACTCTTACTGAGGGATGACTGCAGTGTGAAAGATGTCAGTTAGCTTGAGGAATGAATCCACTCTACTGTGTACTAAAATGACATGTATGTTTGTTTGTTTGTTTGTGTTTACAGGTGGAGGTGTTCAACCTCCTGTTTGTGCTGAAGCAGGATAAGAAGCACATTGTGCACTGCCTCGACTGTGCGCGGAAGGCCAGTGGTCGGCTGGAGGGCTTCGCCGTGCTGCAGCAGTACAAGCTCGACGACCTGGCTGACGTCTTCGACAACTTCCAACTGGTGAGGAGTTCATTTTTATGTTAACCTTCGTGGAAGGAAAACATTTTGTTGTTTTTTTTTTTTTTTGCTTATGCTTAGCTTCACGGAAGGAAAACATTGGTTTTGCTCTGTTTTTGATATCTTCTCCAAACAGATATTAAGTTACATGACCTGGACCAGGTGGCTGTCACTATGGTAACTGGTGCTGTAGCAGACACCATATTGGATTACATTATGTAGCAAGTGGCAGGACAGAGGTTTAGGGGCTGGTTGGTCACCATATATATAGTAAGAAGAAACAGAGCAGTAATTTTTCGGCTACTACATGTCTGACAAACTTTGTATTCCAAGGAAAAATAAACACATCTAAGATGTATACTAAGAATGATTTTTTTTTTTCTTGAAGTTGACAAATTTTGATTTTTTTTTGTTTTTCCAGGCATTGCCAGAATCGTCTTCCCAGAGCTCCTCATGACCTCGGGCGACCCCCGGCATCATCACCGACCCTTGACCTTTCCCAGCATGCTGTTCTGCGGTACCGGAGGGCTATACTCGACACACACAGAGAGACACGCGAGAGACAGAAACTTTTTATGTGAATAGCGAAGAAGAAAGAGAGACAAATTCCCGCGGAGGATCAAGAAAAACGGACAAGTCCGCCCCAACTATGCAAACCTGGCTGTACAGATATTCGGCGGCAAAAGTTCCGCCGAGTTATGAACTTAGTTAACCTACGAAAGAGAAGAAAGAAGAAAAGATGCTGACGTTACCTGTCTTGTAAATTTTGAAATGTCCCATTTTTTTGCAAAAAATCGATCATCGACTACGACAAGTCTTTGTATATTTATATACCAGTATCTCTCCGTGCCCACAACACGAGAGCTTTTATACAAGTGTGATACAGTGTTGGTATGTAGGATGTTTCCGTTGTGAATTCCGTTTTGTTGTGGTAGTGTATAAAGTGAGAAAAAACAGATACATTAGAACGTTAAAGTGGGCCTGTATTATAGTTGGAAGATGCTAGAAAAGTTTTTCTTGTATAGATATATTTGTATACTTGAAGTTACAAGTAGTGTGGACCCGATCTTTTTTCGTTTTTCTACCGTTCGGTTTGAACCATCGCTCCTCAGGCTATAGTGAAAAAGACTTTGATGATTTCTTAAGAAAAAAAAACGGGAGAAAGTTGAGAAACTGTCGTTTTCGGCATTCTCTCGTCTCCCAAATGTCACGATTTATGAAATGGGTTGCACAAAATGAGTGTGTACGACTCTTGATCAACCAGACATGATCACCAATTGTACATGACATTTTTTCATTATTTATGAATACATATTTATTGTATTGGAATCAACCTGGTCTCATATCTTTCTTGCCTATTCGCACACTAGCCTACTAACACAAAGGAAATTCAAACTCTGAAGCTGAAGAAGAGTGGTAGATGTCATTGGAAAGTATCTCTAATTTATCCGATACCATACGACTATATTGGTTTATCAAAGTTTACAGAGACTGAATTAAAAACCAATTTACATAAAGAATTTTAGCAAGTGGTCAACATTACGGACATATATATTTACAAGCTTGCAACTTTTTAAATTTGCATCAAAATCCAGTAGTAGAGTTTGAATTTCCTTTTGAGTATTGTTTACCTGGATGTCTAACCTTCATCAACGTTACCCACTCAGTATCCACACTTAAATTCAATCTCATGGCGCAAAATGCCACCCACATATGCAGGTTAGTGTAGGTGTTTCTGATGTCTAACTGCACTGGTTCATGTACGATATGACTTAATTAGCAAATAGCAGACGTACAACATGAAGTGGTGTCTGAAATATCTTTGCTAATTAACATAAAATGTGGAAAATTATGTTGCATCACCTATCAATAAAATTACAATGATTCACGAATGTATATTACATTGATAAAATATTGAAATTCAGTGGTACTAAGTTAAATCTTAAATAAAAGTACTTAAACTTTACATAGTATTTTGGAGCCAACTAGTTGTGCATAGTCAGCAGAATATTACATTGTTGACAAAACACTATTGGCAAACATAAGCAGACAAAACCAGTAACAAGGTTTCTCTAAAACCATATTTTTATTATGTTTACCGAAGGAAAACATTGTTTTTGCTCCATTTCTTCTTCTCCAAACACAAACCTCTGACCTGGCCAATGGCCTCTTTTGTTTACGTCTGTCACCATAGTAACTGGTGTCGGGTTACACAATGTGACACGCACACAATGTGGCAATTTCATAGTAGGCATTTAGACTCCTGTCACCATATACACGTATGTGAATGTGTTTGAGTAAGAATTAACAGAGCAGACTATATCCGAAGGTAAACATTATGCATTTACTTTGCAAATGTTACTTTTCTAGTTACACCTAGCATTTCATCAAAATTAATTTCACTTATACGTATCTAAAGTAATATCACCTATGACTATCCTACGGCTCTATTTAATAGAGATATATCACATTAAGTTGCATAAAGTCTGTCAGTCGATGTCAAAATATTGAAATCGTTCTGACAGCTGTCATATTTTCTTTGTTGGTATTATTATTAGCATTTTACTGATATTATTGAGACTAGATGTCGAAAACAAGTAAAGCTTTTTGATGAGCACCTTTATTTAACACTGAATACAATGTACGTCCATTACTGCAATGATACTTCTGCTCACAAGGGGGCGCTTTCCATTGGCTAGTAAAAACTCTCGGGACGGACAAAATGTAGCCTCCGTAGCAGGCTTATAGAACTGGGGGTTTGGTGGTCTTCGGCTGTTTTCTGATTAGCCTCCGTAGCAGGCTTATAGAACTGGGGGTTTGGTGGTCTTCGGCTGTTTTCTGATTAGCCTCCGTAGCAGGCTTATAGAGCTGGGGGTCTGGTGGTCTTCGGCTGTTTTCTGATTAGCCTCCGTAGCAGGCCTATAGAACTGGGGGTTTGGTGGTCTTCAGCTGTTTTCTGATTAGCCCAGTTCTAAAAAACGGGGGTAATTCAACCAGCCCGGCTATGTTGTCTATATGCAATCAGAAAATAGCACATGAAAGATCTCAAAGACCCCCAAAACTCCCAGCTTTTGGCATGCTATGGAGGCTAGACAAAATGTTGCACTGCATTCAGACACCTTCGGGAGCTTCTACTGCCGTTGCCTCATCAGGGTCACCAAAAGGTTCCAGGTAGCTGACCTCAGAACAGTCCGCCATCAGGTCATCCAGCTGATCGTACAACTGCTGAAACTCCGGGCGATCGTCTTCCTCCCATTGCCAGCATTTTAACATTAGGTCGTACCTGTGTGTAGGGTGCAACAAACGTACTATTATATTTAAAACTGTAGTTTAACATTGTCCAGTTTATTATACATGTACGATCTATAATAAGAGCTGTTGGAACTCCTGCCATTGCCAGCACTGAGCATCAAGGCATACCTATGGGGCATTACAATACATTATGTAGACGAAAATTTGAAATACGAAAAATTTGACAGGTTTGTTGCGTTATTCTTTGTATCGTCTGGTGGAAATGGTTCCAGGATGATGGTAAATCGCATGTTCGAAAACTCTTTCTTCATAGAAATATTAAAGAGTGGAACTCGTTGATAGCAAGTACAGTATGGCCATCATCACTAGAAAGCTATAAACAACGCTTGCAGTTAGGTGTGCAAATTTATTACGTCGTTCAGCGTAATAAAACCAGCTGCGTGCCAGAAGGCCAAGGACAGTTATACGGGTACAGATTCTACTATCACTACAAATCACTAGTGTATAGATACGTACATCTCCTGAGGGCAGTCCTCGGGTCTGGGTTCCCGGTAGCCGCCGCGTAGCTCCTCCATCAGCTGCCGGTCCAGGCCCGGGTACGGCACGTTTCCCAGCGTCGCGATCTCGTACACAACCACACCGAACGACCAGCTAAGGGTAGAGCATAAGGGTCAACTTTATGGTTTTCAACAATCTTACATGTTTACACTGACAATATCACGGGGTGTCATCTCCAAAGCGTAGCCAGTACAGTATCCTATCAAGCAGATTCTACGGTGGCACCGTAGGATCTACTTGGAGATAATTTAAAACCAATGTTCATGGTCATCTAGCAAAATCATTGTGCGATTTTTATTCGTTGGATTTACAATAGCAGACAGAACCAACGGTCTGCAAAAATCTTTTATGTAACAATAAATGCAAAGAGGACTTCGCAATCCTATCCTACGACGATCGTAGGACAAATCTGACCAGGCGGCAGGCCCAAAGCAAATATGATAGTACTCACACGTCGCTCTTGCTGGTGTACCTTCCCTCCCGCAGCAGCCTCTCCGGCGCCATCCACCTCACCGGGATCTTCTGCTCCGCGTCCTGCCGCTGGTAGCCTCGCTCGTAGACGTCTGTGGCCAGCCCGAAGTCTGCGATCTTCACCACCAGGTCCTCTCCTACCAGCACGTTCCGGGCCGCCAGGTCACCGTGCACGTAACCGGCCTGGGATATGAAGATCTGCGGGGAAAAGAAATCGTTTGCGTTCACGTTGCAAAATCTGTTTTACTTCATGGTAGAGAAGTATTGTTTTGGGTGGCTAAGTTGTGGTTTGTGTTTCTGTACGTCTCCTAATTACCTTCCGTTGCATGCATGGTGGGTGGGAGGTGACTTTGACAGTTGATTGGTAGGGATACCACGCCTGAAGGTGACCTCGACCGCGCCAGGCGGGACTTTGTTTGACCCATTCATGAACCATTCAAGTTCAAATCGAAGTAAGTGAGTGTTGGCAGAGAGATTCAGGAATCGATGTAGCACCTGATTAAATCATGAATCCTTACTGTTCGTATGGAAGATGACTAGGCAACTCTTAAACCAGGATTCCTCTTAGCCTGGCTACCATCCGGATTTTGCTCCGCTACCAAGTGATTTTTTTTCTAGCGTAGTGCAGCGGAGCAAAATTCGGATGGTAGCCAGGCTAGATTCCTCTTGAGTATCAGAAACAGTGCGAGAACGAACGATCGATGCTCGTATATCAACAAAGTAGAAGAGCTCACCATTCCGTTTGCGATCTGGCGGGCGATCTGGTACTTGTTCAGCAGCTCCAGGTCGTACGTGCTGTCCTTCAGCCTCTCATCCGCCTGTGGGACAGGAAAATGACGGGGGAAAATTAGAAACTGTCCAAAAATGTGTGTTTTCGTTTGCTTTCGTGCGTTTTTCGAACCCACTCTTTATACGTAAATTTACCTGCTTCGTAATGAAATCTACCGACACTGGTGAACTTTAAGGCTATGATATTGGAATATATAATACAGGAAGTGAGGGGGAAATAGTGTAACCGCAGACTGACAGGAAAGTCGAACTGGGGGTGCAAGACAAGGATGTAAATCCTACGGCTACGATTTTTGGCGACGTCTCAGGGAGGAGCCTAATGTTGTGTACAGTTTGCAAGAATTCTAGGAATTGTACAGAAATTTTGTCCACAGGAATGGAATGTCCACAGGCATTTCTCTGACCCACATCTATGCCCACATTCCTGGAAACCATTGGGAAGACCTGTTTGCCCCGGATGGCCCTACTTTCTGTGACCCCGGGGCTCATTCATTATACACTCAGAGGAGGAGTGCACTGTATCTGGTACCAAGTCTTCCTCAAAATCATGAAATGATGGCAGTGCCGTGCAAGCAATAACCCTAACAGCAACCACCGTCGCCATGGTAATGTATGTTTTCATTGCCAGTCTTGTTAATCCGTACATGATGTTGTTACCTTCTTTACGTTCTCACCTTCCGACACTTGAGCAGAAACTCTTTGAGGTCTCCGTACGGCATGTACTCCGTAACCATGTAGGGCGGATGTGACGTAGTGCAG
This sequence comes from Branchiostoma belcheri, assembly GCF_001625305.1. Classification (NCBI taxonomy): domain Eukaryota; kingdom Metazoa; phylum Chordata; class Leptocardii; order Amphioxiformes; family Branchiostomatidae; genus Branchiostoma; species Branchiostoma belcheri. The sequence goes on from NW_017804442.1 coordinate 1,500,186, forward strand.
CAGCCGACCAATCCCAGCAGGTTCTGGTGCTTCCCCAGGTCAAGGGTCGTCTCGATCTCCCGCACGAAGGTCGCTCTCTCCTGTGCCCCGGCGTAAGCTGAGACGGAAGTAATGTTTTCGGCTGCGTTATTGGGTATGTTTGTGTGTTTGTGTCTAGTCTGTGACATGGCGTAAGCTGCGGAAACCAGTACGGAAGTAATGTTTTCGGGTACATTAACATGTTTGTGTGTTTGTGTGCGCTGCGCCCCGGCGTAAGCTGTGGGAACCGGGAAGTATGGTTTATGGGCGGTATGTTTGTATGTTTGTGTCGAGTCCGCAAAGGGACCTGGCATACGCTGCAGGTTTAGAGACGGAAGTAATGGTTTCCGTGCGTTAATGGGTATGTCTGTATGTTTGTGTCGAGTCCGCTAGTAATGGGATCTGGTGTGAGCTGCTGACACCGGTAAGGAAGTAATGTTTTCGGTAGCGTTAATGGGTATGTTTGTGTGTTTGTGTTGAGTCTACGCTGGTACCCGCTGTAAGCTGCGTAAGCGGGACGGAAGTATGCTTTTTGGTAGCGTTAATTGGTATGTTTGTTTGTATGTTTGTGTCGAGTCAGCACTGGTAACTGGTGTGAGCTGCGGACACCGGAACAGAAATATTGTTTTGGGGCGCGTTAATTGATAGTTCGTGTGTTTGTGTCGATTCCGCACTGAGACCTGGGGAGTCACTCAGCAATGAAAGACAAACAATTCTAAAACTAAACCTTGTTTTCTACTCTGATAATGATGAATCTATAATTGAACCTTTAACTGAGTTGTTAAAAATCTTAGATATATTGTGTAGAAAGCTTGCGATCTTATCTTATAACTCTATACATTGGAATTTAGTCATGGCAGCATCTTACCGTGCACGGTTTTCACCACCACCGTCTCCTCTGTCGGGAAGCCGTTCAGGTTCTTGTGGCGAGTCGCCAGGTACACGACACCGAAGGCTCCCCTGCCGATCTCCTCTTTCAGTTCCAGTTCTTTCTTGTCTACCTCGTGCTTCAAGAACTGTGGCCGGACAGGGACGGGTGGGGGCTGGAATGAACCCTGTAGAGCTGGGGGGTAGGAGGAGGAGAAACATTGTTTCTTTCTTTCTTTCTTTGTAATAGGGTATTAAGACGATCTCGTCTCCCGGCCAGCTTCAGGTCTTGTCGGTCTAGTTCGTGCTTCAAGAACTGCGGCCGGACAGGGGCGGGCGGAGGCTGGAATGAACCTTGTAAGGCTGGGAGTGGGATGGAGAGGAAACATTGTTCATTTGTTTGTTTGTTTGTCAGAAGCTCCAGGTCTTTCCTGTCTAGCTCGTGCTTCAAGAACTGTAGTCGGACAGGGACGGGTGGAGGCTGGAATGTACCTGGTAAAGCTGGAATGATGAGAAACTTTTGTTTGCTTGTTTGTTTGTTTGTGTGTGTGTGTGTGTGTGTGTGTGTGTGTGTGTGTGTGTGTGTGTGTGTGTTTTCTCAGACGCTCCATGTGCGAAAAGAGTAGGAGTCCTCGGTGAAAGTGGCCGTGGATAAAACCTTTCAGTTTCATCTTACGAAAGGTCAAGTCTTACTGTACAAAACTGCTGTGTTACGCCTTGACTTGAGGTGGCTGTACAAAACACACAAGAAGACACATTCAATAACATGCTTACCTGAAAGGCCCATGTAATGATTGTCGTGTCCAGCGTCCCCGCCCCTCCTGACTTCCAGTTCCTCCCGGCGTTTTCGTCTGGCCCACAGGTACACGAGAACACAGGCGGCGACTATGACTACTGCAAGGGACACCACTACAGCGATCACTATAACAGCGGTGTTGGACAAGCCCTGGGGCGGCGGCAGTGGTGGGGGCGAGTTGCTGCTTTCAGCTGCAGGGGAAAGAAATTAAGGACACTGCAAAAAATGATCCGGATTGACGGATTTTGATCGACGCTCAATCCGGATCATTTTTTGGAGTGAGAACGGGGTCGTATTAAGGTAATCTCCAAGCAGATCTTTCGGTTGGGTGGCAAAAGACAGTATCCATTGGCCATCCTGTATCCATTGGCCGTCCTGTATCCATTAGCCAACCGAAGTGGCTAATGGACACTCCTCTGGCCAATGGATACTGTCTTGCCACCGAAAGATCTGCTTGGAGATAAGTATTAAGGCTCATTTGGCCACGGCGAGTACTATCACAGCAGTGTTGGACAGACCCTGGGGCTTCGGCGGCGGGGGTTGCGAGGTAACGCTCTCAGCTGTAGCAGAGAGGACGACGTTAAACATATTAACAATGGGGGTGTGTTGAGTAATGATAGAGTTTCGTCTCAGAATCAAGAGGTCCCGGGTTCGAGTCCTGACATGCCACCGATGTTGTGCCCTTGGGAAAGGCACAATATCACGACTTCCCTCACTTCGCTCAGATGGAAATGAGTACTGAATTGTCCGCCGTGTTGATGCAAGCCTAAAAGTAAGTTGAAAAAAATCTTGAGCGTACCGTCACCATGTCTTGTGGCCATGTTGGAATAAAACAAAAATATATCAACAGACAACACCCTTCCAACTACAACAGGGGGCTAGCTATGGTCTACTTGATGACGTGTAACAGTGGGGTTTATCCTCCGCTAACTGACCATGCTAAATGGTCGTGCGACCTTTTAGTGTAGTGGTTAGCGTTGGTGACCGCCAAGCGGACAACTCGGGTTCGATTCCCGGTTGTGACCTGCTCGCCCCTTTCGGTTTTTACAGTGGCGCCCAACGTGGGGCTCGAACCCACGACCCTGGGATTAAGAGTCCCACTACACTAAAAGGTCGCACGACCATTTAGCATGGTCAGTTAGCGGAGGATAAACCCCACTGTTACAGACGTGTAAATAGTCTTCACCCTTTTCTTCGGGTGTGTGCATGTAGAGAAGCCCTAACATACCTGTCGTGGTGACGGGGACAGTCGGTGGAGTCGTGGTTCTAGTCGTGGCGACTGTCGTGGTGACAGGGCTTGGAGTTCTTTTGGGCGACGTCGTCGCAAATGGTGGGGGCGGTCTACGCGTGGTCACAATTGTCCGACCTCCGGGACAACCCTGCTCAAGTTCCGGGAGTGCGTCGGCCAGGGTAAGGAAGGCGAGGCCCGTGAACGGTCCGGAAGGAGCGCAGATCGTGTCGTTCTTCTTTACCAGATCCACAGTCGTATCCTGAGATACACAAACATATCCAGAACCTTGCTTGTCTAGTTCTTCTTCATTCCTACTTACATGTAGCCCTGTTGTTGTAATTAACAGCAGATTGCATATTAGTCACCCAGTGTTATAGATAAGGCCATGTTGATTTGATTATATGGATGACATCCTCTGGGAACCCTAAAACTGATGCGCGCGTGCGAATAAAAAAAAAGTTTTGCAAAAAAAAAAAAGTTGTTTTCATTATGAAATGTACGTGGTCATAAAGGTTGAACAAATGGCACAGAATATGGTTTGGCGAATAATCTACTCTTCGAATTCATTTCTTTACAATTTCGTGTTTTTTCGTTTGATTTTGGCATCCAACGACATTGGTATCGTTTCTAAATGTTTTCCTTGCAACTTATGGTATATTTTTGCTCATTTTGCAACTGTTTTGTACGATTTACAGTATGGTTGAAAACTTTTTTTTTTTGGAAACGGCCGAAAATTCATGCGCGCGCGGATGTCATCCATATAATCAAATCAACATGGCCTAAATAAAATTGTGTTCAAACCGTTGTATCCAGTTGTAAAGTTTGAAACACAATTTTATTTAACAGCAGGTTGTGTATGGACTACTAACACGTGACTCGGTACATACAAGCGTAATGAAAGGATAATAAAGAAGGGAACATAAATAACTGATTTTCTGTGAATTAGTGCGATGGCAAAATTTACATATACATGTATATATTCAAGACATGTTGGGTGTTTTCGTGCCTAGTATTCCCATGTGTGGTATTATAAACAATGACTCTTTAGCATACAATTTAGCAATTCACTAATGAAGATTCTAAACAAATAAACAAACAAACAAACACACCTGAATCCATCTGACCAGTTCCAGTAGCCTACAGTCGCAGTTCCAGGGGTTACTGTGAAGGTGCAGGACCTGAAGACTGGCGATTTGTTCAAACATCATCCCTGGCACAAAATCTATCTGGTTCTGACTCAAATCCAGCGACTTGAGATCCTGCAAGCCGTGGAACGCTCCCGGTTGGACGCTACTGATTTTGTTCCTGCTCAGATCCAGGTTGTCTAGGTTGGTGAGACCCTGGAAAGAGTCTTGCGGGACGGTGTTGATGCCGTTTCCGCTGAGTTTCAGGGTCTCGACGTTCTGGATGTTTGGGAGCATGTCGCCGATGTCTTCTGTTTCGATGGCGTTGTCGCGTAAATCCAAAACCCGAAGATCTGGTGTCCCTCTAAAAGCGTCCCTGTGGATACTACTGATTGTATTGTTACGCAAATCGATCGTGACGATGTTCTCGGCACCTCTGAACGCCCATGCCGGAAGTGATGTGAGGTTGTTGTGTGCTAGGTTCAGAGTTTTGGCTACACGAAGACCCAAGAAGTCGCCATCTTCAATGCTGCTCAGAAGGTTGTGTTGGAGATCGACAACGTCCAAACTGAGCATACCAGAGAAAGCGTTCCTCTCGATGGTCCTGATGGCGTTGTTACTGAGCCGAAGGTTCCGAAGTTGTTTGGCTCCCACAAAAGCGTCAGCCGGGAGAGAAGCTATGGAGTTACTCACGAGGTTCAGTTCTGTGAGATTTGGGGTGGAGGCAAAAGTATCACTCACAATTGCAGCGATAGAGTTGTTACTCAGATCGAGAGTACGAATTCTGTCCAGGCCTCGTAGACTGTCACTTGAGATGGCGTTGATACTGTTCTTATGAAGAGACAGCGACTGGAGAGTAGAGAGTCCGTTGAAGATGTCAGCAGGAACGGCATCGATGGCGTTTTTACTCAGGTCTAGTAACTGCAAGTTGTTGAGTCGCTCGAACGCACCACTGGAGATTGCGCTGATGCTGTTGTTGTCAAGATGCAGGTTCTCGAGGCTGCTCAGACCTCCGAAGGTGTCACTGGAGACACTGCCGACCGCATTGCCGCTCAGAATCAGCTGTTTGATCCTGTTCAGGCCGGTAAAGGCTCCGGCGCTGATAGTATTAATGGAGTTCCCCCTAAGTCAATGAAAATGGGCTTGAATTAATGTGGGTGCCATTTTTAGCCTTACAGGTTACACACACACACAAAAATACACATAACAGACTATATCGTGAACGAACACACATTATTACACGAAGCCCTGTGGGGTCGTGTGGCGTAGCGGCAGAGTGCTCGACTAGGTATCAAGAGGTCCCGGGTTCGAGTCCTGACATGCTACCGATCTTGTGCCCTTGGGAAATGCACTTTACACGACTGTCCTCACTTCGCTCAGGTGAAAATGAGTATTGTATTGTCCCCTGTGTTGCTGGCGGCATTAATATAAGTTGAAAAAAAAACTTGAGTGTGCCGCCACCACGTCTTGTGATTAGATGTTGGAATTAAAAAAAAATACGCGAAGCTATTTGAAGATAAGAGATTTTTATCTTCCGGATATCGTAACGAAATAAAAGTTCACAGACTAGCTAAAACCAACTCATACTTGGATGAAATGGTAGAAATGCGTGTAAATGAGTCATAGACTGAAATAATTGTACTGTACTAAAAGGTGTAAAAACTAACAAATTTATATTCGACATACCTAAGCCGCAGAGTTTCGAGGTTAGGCAGGTCGAAGACGCCATAATTGAGAGTCTGGATGTTGTTGTCGCTCAGATCCAGCTCTTGTAAAGCGTTAAGACCGGTGAAATCGCCGACACTGAGGGAGTTGATGTTGTTGGACCGGAGATACAAGTGTGTTGTCCCCGGAGGAACGCCTTGTCGTGGGACCTGGGTGAGTCCCTGACCGCTACAGTCGACCTGAAATGTAGATATAAATACCACGTTTTAGTGTGTATTATAACGTAAATTATTGTAAGATAGTGTATATGTCTATGTGTTGTATTGGTATGTACGGTAAACAAATACTCGTGGAAGATTAGACTATTCTAATTTATGTTGATATAACATATTGTACTTAACTATTTTTATTGCTATACACTGTATTGTTAACAAGGTCTTCAGGTAGATTAGTATATTGTAACGTAAGTTGATGTAAGATATTGCAATTTTCTAAGAGTGTAATCATAAAGTCATAGTCTTTTGAGACTGACTAGCAATAGTAGTAGTAGTAGTAGTAGTAGTACATTGCTATTAATTGTCTTGTAAACAAGGACTCCAGGAAGATCACTATACAATTATTTATAACTGATAGAGATATTCTAAACAAACAAACAAACAAACAAACAAACAAACCTTGTTGCCGTAACAGGTACAGTTTGGCGGACAGGTCTGGGCGAGGGTCGGTGAGATCAGAAGGACGGTGATCAGTACCACAACCTGGCTGCACAGTTGTGGTAACATCCTCTTCACTGTTTAAACCCTGTCTTTATAGTGAAATGTACAGTGATCTACGGGGATACAGATGTTGTAGAAGTAAGATAGTCACAAGTGTTATAGTTGACAGTGTGCTGTACGTACCATGGTTACCTTTGAAACTTGAAAAGTCAGAATCGTTGTAAGAAACTAAGAGCGAGTATAGAAACAGGAAAACACTCCTGGTCCCGGGCCGGGGATCGAACCCACGCCAAACCCGGGCACCAGTTGACACCCCGACGCTCTAACCATTCGGCTAAAAGATCTAGACCCCTCGGCTAGGTCAGTTGGTAGCGCCTATAACCCCCCCACTGTTACATCGTCAGCAAGGTAAGTACATTTGTAGTTTGGTTGTGTGAAAGAAAACCCCTGTATTCAACACTAGAATGTTACGTCATTGACCAAAACGTAAGTTCCTGTCGGGTAGGTTTCCGGTCGTCTACCGACCCCGCGGCCTTGGTACCAGAGAGTTCCACCCTACCACAGACTGTCACTAATTCTTTTGGATATTTATTGTGTGTGTACATGTATCTACTAGTATGCAAACGACTACAAGAAGTGCCCCTCCCAACACACATACACATACTAGTAATCTAGCAAATCCATTGTTACCGATACAGCAGGATGTTTTTCAGTCTTCGAAACGTCTCTGTACAGTCACTACGTCTTAAGTAAGGTAACACACACATGAAGGAGACAACAATATGTACGTAACGTTGCCCTGGCAATCCGTAAACAGCCTATTTCCATCGGTCTCTCAGGTTGTCACATGCTGAAATCTATGGCGCTCTAGTTATCGATAATTTCCAAGCAGATCCTTGGGTGGCAAAAAAATACAGTTACTGTATCAAATTGGCCAGAGAGGGTCCATACGCGTCCCAAGGTGGTGGTAGCGACAAAAAAGGCTATATATAAAAAGCTAACGATCATCCCCCCACAACCTCTGCTTGGAGAGTTGTCACAGGCTGAACGATCTCAGTCATGACATTTAGCATTTCAAAACAGATTCATATACGTACCCTGGTGATCAATCTAGAATGGACAATAAGACGCTCTTACCTTTTCCCTGGATAACGTTAACACTGGAAGACTCCCCTGTTTAATTATTTAGTAGGGTTTATAAACCTAACCTTAGTTGCTAAGCTGTCTAGGCCGAAGATTAACCCATGACAGTGAAACTTTGAGAATAAGTGATTATTTTGTAACTAGGTTGAATATAGCCTGACTGAACCTAGCTTTTCGTCGGCTCCCTAGACTGAGGGCCTGCAAAGGGGGGGGGGTAGTGGTTACGAATTACGCAAAATTTTCGCCGCCTATTACGAATTACGTTAAAGTTTCAGAGCTGATTACGATTTTACGATTTGCGGCTAATGTCCAATTACGAATTACGTTGATTTTTGCGGAGGCTGCCTACGAATTACGAAGTCTAAAACGGCCTGATTACGCCTTACGAAAAAGGGCCTGCAGGCCCTCTAGACTATGTAGGGAGCCCCCCGGAGCTTGGGTTTCACAGGCTAGGTTGAATACTGGAGACGTTCTTACCTTGTCTCTGGATAACGTTGAAACACTGAAAGACTCCTGTTTACTCAAGTTTACTCGAGAGTTGCTAACGTGGCCGGACGCCGAAGATTAACCCACGACAGTGAAACCTTAAGAAGAATTATTCTGTAACCCGTACTAGTAATCTTCATAATCATCCCGCACGACTGGTTTTCACCCCACACGTCACAGGTACGTCACCTGTTGCCGGGCGGGACGCAAATCCTTTGTTGTTCGTCTTGAGTCGCAAATAGTCCGAGGGACTTATGAGGCAAATCTGAACCCCCACTCTGTTCTTCCTAACTTCCCCAAAAACTAGTTGCATTTCGTTTTCTAATTTCTTCGTCAAGAAAGTCTGGACGCATGATAAAAGCTATAAAAGCTGAACGAGTCTGATTTAAAACTGATCAAGATTTTTCTATGAAATTCGTGTGAACACACGTGTACAATACATGTACTTTCGAATCGTAACCAAACTGTTAAGAAATACAACTACAACAGAGTTAATATGACCTTCCACGAACTGTATAACTTCTGCCTACACTAACACACGGTGGTCCGCCAGAAAAACGCCTTGGGGCTAACTTAGTTCTAGACGCAGGACTTAGAGCAGTACACAAAGAAACCAAGGACATCTTGGCACACTCGGATTTGTATCTGGTATAAAGCTTATTTGCAGGCGCGAAAGACTGAATCAAAGAAAGAAGCAATGTGGTTACATCTAGCCTCTACCAGTCCTAGAGAGGCGGCTGGAAAGAGTAGGAATCGGCCTAATAGAGAGATAGCATGCCAGGGGAGTTGGTCCGCTGGAGAGTACATTTTGTCGCACCAAATTTACTCTCCAGCAGACCAACTCCCCTGGCATGCTATCTCTCTATTAGGCCGATTCCTATATAGCTACTCTTTCCAGCCGCCTCCCGAAGCCTGGTAGAGGCTATATTCCTACTACTTTAGTACTTTTGATCGCTTAGCCCTCCAGTAAAAAAAAACAAAACAAAACAAAAAACTATTCGGTACTAAGCCACCTGTGAGGTTCGAACTCACGACCCCTGGTTTACGAGACCAGTGCTCTACCTCTGAGCTAAGGTGGCCACAGATGATCGGTCAAGGACAAGATAGGACACATTCTATTTCCTCTAGTCTGTATTATTCGATAGGGTGAGTCGTCGAATTCACCGTAAATAACATCATATCCGTTATAGTACTTTGAATGACTTTATTTCACATCAACATCATGCATTTTCAACCAGCAAACTGATGGTTAGAACAGGTTTGGCCAAGACAATGAAAGGAGAGTCAACCTTGACTTATGTTAATTAGGCAGTCACATGACTGTTACGTGCATCTTACGTTGGTCTTATCAGAGTGTAAAATGGTTTTAGATCTACGCATAAATGTGTACACTCTTCTTTTGGCATCAGCATCTGAAGTGCATTTCTAACATCAATCAATACTCACACTTTATAGGGTATGTGAAATACTAGTTTAGAATTATGGTATGGTCGTTGTAAAAAGTAAGCATTTCACCATTTTCTAAGCTAAACTTGTTCCACGTACTCTCGAAGCAGAAGTTTGGACTTTGGGTTATTTTGGGCCTGTTTTTAGGCTTTTTTTTGCACTGGAAAATGGGTTGGGTGAAAAAAATTCTGTTCAAAAAGAAACCTGATAAAAAAAATCCTAAAACACGTCAAGAATAACCCAAATCCCAAACCTCTGCTTGGAAAGTAGCTTCTCACCATTTGCAACGTTGTCCCACAACCAGAAGTACACCCCTTTTGTGCCCGTCACCACAGCCCGGCTCTGTCCAACCAGCTTTGCGCAGAGGCGATATCATAGCCAATGAGGTCCAACCGAGGCGTGATTATTGCTAGTTGAAAACTTTTCCCAATACCCCGCCTGGAGGACGTGAGATACCGGCCACCACGGCAATTTTTATGAGCTCAAACAGAGCTTCATTTTAAACAAAAGAAGAGTTCACATACACACATGTTACTGGAACACAACTTCGCTGGAAATACCCCCATCGTGCTGTATCTAGCGGTAGTAAAATCTTACCGCTGACACCATTATTGCGTACATTCCGTGCGATACCGTCCGACACGGCAATTTTTAAGAGCTCAAACAGAGCTTCATCTGAAACCAAAGAAGAGTTCACATACACACATCCTACTGGAACACAACGTTGCTAGCCTCTACCGGGCTTCGGGAGGGGGATGGAAAGAGCGGTCAAATAGAGAGATAACATGCCGAGAGAGCTGGTCCGCTAGAGAGTACATTTAGCGGCAAACTGTTCTCTCCAGCAGACCAAGTCCATTGGCGTGCTATCTCTCTATTTGGCCGATTTCTACTCTTTCCAGCCACCTCCCGAAGCCTGGTAGAGGCTACAACTTTGTTAGAAATACCCCCATGTCCTGTATCCAGTGTTCGTAGAATCCCACCGTGCTGACACCAGTTTTGCAGACATTCAAAATTCACTCCATGCCATGTATCAAAGTTAAAGGCAGACGGGAAAGAAAGAATATCCAACTTTGCTAGAAATACCCCCATTGTGCCGTATCTAGTGGTAGTAAAATCCCACCGTTGACACCTTTTTTGCGTACTTTTCGTGCGATACCGTCCTACACGGCAATTTTAAAGAGCTCAAACTGAGCTTCATCTGAAACTAAAGAAGAGTTCACATACACACATCCTACTGGAACACAACGTTGCTAGCCTCTACCAGGCTTCGGGAGGGGGCTGGAAAGAGCGATCAAATCGAGAGATAACATGCCGAGGGAGTTGGTCCGAAAGAGAGTACATTTAGCGGCAAACTGTTCTCTCCAGCAGACAAACTCCCTCGGCATGCTATCTCTCTATTTGGCCGATTTCTACTCTTTCCAGCCGCATCCCGATGCCTGGTAGAGGCTACAAATTTGCTAGAAAAAAACCCATGGCCTGTATCCAGCGTTTGTAGAATCCCACCGCGCTGGCACCATGTTTGCAGACATTTAAAATTCAGTGCGTGTGTCAAAGTTAAAGGCAGACGGGAATGTAAGAATATCTATCGTGTAGTATCCATCGTTTAGTATCTCATATATAATATCTGTGTCTGATTAAAAAGCCAAAACAGCCAAACTACATAGAAAAATAAACGAATGAATAAATAATATCTATCGCGATTCACCCCCACCCACTGATGGAATCTTCCTTGCTGTAATTGGTTACTTTTGGGACATCTACACTCATTACTAGGGAGGTCACTATAACATAATTTCAGTTATTGGTTCAAAATGCCTTACATTTATGTAATGTTTGCGATAAAACATATAGAAATATGTATGACGTATGAGAAAATAGGCTACATGTATTTGTAATTCTACGCTGTCTATTTAATGAATTTTTAATTCTATGTAGTCTACATGTTTGAGGTAACTAACCCCTGGTCCTAATGGTCTCTCCCAAAAGGTTCAAAGGCCAAATTCTGGCGCCAAATCGGAAACTGCACGAGTCCTGCCAGAATCTGTATCTGAATCGACTGTACTGGAAAATTCCGTAGCAGAAAGATGGCGGTAGGTTTGTCCACATAATCTTCATTTTTCTCGTACTTAGGCCGAAAAACGACCGAATTGCACAGTTCTAGATAAAATTAGGCGATCATTCTGCTAAACTAAAGCTGTGTCAAAATTGTGCATAACTTCTTTCTTTTAATACCTGAGAATGTGAAAACATATATTGCATGCGCAAGTTGCACTGAATTAATCCAACATGTCCAACATGGCGTAACGTGGTGTCATATGAATTTATAACGAAAAGCCTGAACAGGCAACACCCCAGAGATACACCAATTCAAATTAGACATGGAGGGCAACATTTGACAGCTTCTTCAGTGTGAAACGTAACTATTACTGCAGATGTTTTTAGGGCTTTTTAGGTGTTTTTATGGTGTTAACTTGTGTAATTTCCCCCGTAGACGTCATGTAGACTTTCACAAGTTACATGAAGCTGTTTTTAGTTTTTTTTATGGTGTCATATGACAAATAGTAGACAGGAAACAATAGAGATCGGTCAAATAGAGAGATAACATGCCAGGGGAGTTGGCCTGCTGGGTGCGGCAAACTGTTCCCTCCAGCAGACCAACCCCCCTGGCATGTTCTCTCTCAATTTGACTGACCTCTACTCAAGTTTCCAGCCGCCTCCGAGGCCTGGTAGATGCTACAGTAGACTTACCCAAGTTACATACAAGTTTTTAGGTGTTTTTATGGTGTTTAACCTGTGTTATTTGCCCTGCAGACGTACACAAGTCACGTGAACATCACACTCGGGGCGCCTGCGCAGAACCAAACTGACGGCAGTGACGTTGCAGAGGACGATGATGACGTCATCTTTTTGGAAGCAGTGGACAACACCAAGCAGATGGAGGGGGGTCAGTTTTACTATGGTTAAAGTTCTTCTGTGTTGGTAGTTACATGTTTAAAGTTAAAAACTTTAGATCCAACACAAAAAGTTCTCTCACCTAGAGCTTTCGACCAGTCACTTTGGTCTTCCTCAGTAGACTGACCCAGTGAAGTCATGTGACTTCTTTGAAGTGTGACGTCAACACTGGGTCAAAGGTATCTGGTAGACGATGTCGGCCCCCGTCGCGGTTCAATGAAGGGTGATGGGCCCTGATGTAAATAGCTTCCTTCACCCCTCTCAAGAAATAGTCTTGTTCAGTGCCCAAAATCCCTTTGGGTCAGTTTTGTTTCTCTGTTTTTATTTTTCTATTTTATCGGTTTGGCTGTTCAACCCTCACAGCCAGGGCAGCCCAACTAGCCAGTGGCTATTACAAAGGGTTTGCCCTGCTGACATTAGACATTGAAACATGAAAGTAGAGCTAAGTATCAGAAAGATGCATGGGGGGGGGTATCATAATTTACGAATTACGAATTACGTTTAATTCTCAGAGCTTATTATGAACAATAACCCATTACGGCTAGGCTAGGGTGGTCTTGGGAAAAATTCATCTGGGAGAGGTAGACAGGGAAATGCACAATGCATAAAACAAAAAAATTCACCTAACTAAAATCTCCTATTTCTTGTTTTTCACAGTTTCTACTCCAGAAGAGCTGCCTGTAAAAGACACGGAACCCAAGTGTGATCATCCTGGGAACAACCAGAAAAGAAGACCAGGTATAAATATATAAATGGAATCTTTTTAAAATGTTAAGCTGCCATGGAATTGTTAGATATATGTGAAAAGGACTTATTTTATATTATGAATGTAAATGCTACCTTTGTCTTTTCGAAAGTACCAAGTATTGTTATGAAATCCACAATTCAGCAAAATGGCTGAGTGATTTTAACCTGAATAAAACCCACCCACCCACTCACTCACTCACTCACTCACTCTCACTCACTCACTCACTCACTCGCTCGCTCGCTCGCTCGCTCGCTCACTCTCACCCACCCACCCACTCACCCACTCACTCACTCACTCACTCTCACTCACTCACTCATTCTCACTCACTCACTCACTCATTCATTCGTTCCTTCAGGTGTGTGTCTGTAGCTGGCAGCCCTGGACAGGAGGGCTTTGTGGTGACGTACAGCAGACTTGGCGACACCGCGAACTACCCCCATCCCCGGTCTGCCTGCCCGCATCATCCATTCAGGTGGGTTGATTTTGATTATGTTTACCGAAGGAAAACATATGTTTTACTACGTTCTTCTTCTGTTCCAAACACTAACCTCTGACCTGGCCAATGGCCTGATTTGTTGATGTCTGTGAGTGTCACCATAGTAACTGGTGTTGGGGTTACATAATGTTGCAAAGTTCATAGAAGGCATTTAGACTCCTGTTGCCATATACATGTATTTGAATTGTTTGAGTAAGAATTAACAGAGCAGAGCATATCCGAAGGTAAACATTATGCCATTTGCTTTTCAAATGTTACCTTTCTAGTTATTATTGTTTTTGCTCCGTTTCTTCTTCTGTTCCAAGTACATAAGGTCAATGACTAGGACCAGACAGCTATCAGCATGGTAACTGGTGCTGTAGCAGACACTCTGCAGTGTCGGGTTACATTATGTAGCAAGTTGCAGGACAGAGTTGGAATCATGTCACACCATACATGAATGTGCTGAGTAATAAACAGTAGTAGTTTGTTAGAATTTGTTAGAATTAGAAAAAGACTTTGTTTGAATGCATGTCAAACAAAGTCTTTTTGGTTGTGTTTTTGACAGAAAACTGTCAAAAACTTTGTCAAAATATTTGATATCTATGATTTCTTAGGGAATAGAATTTTCTTCATACACAACCAGTAAGGTTTTCACCTGCTTACGTTTCGATGTCTATCAGACACCTTCCTCACGGAGCTTCTGACTGGAGTTCTGCAACTCGCCGCTATTTATCGCCAAAGTAGGTGGCGCTTTTGCGGCGAGAATGCAATCCTAAACGTGGCTGAGCTTGTATCCCCCCTCGTCCCGGTTCATCACTGGGGTTGATTTCCTTATCCAGACTGCTTCTTTAATCCATCGGATTCTCCTGTTGTCCTCCCTATCTATGACCCTGGCTCCTTTATGATTTCTTGTCTCTGCTCTACAGTGTAACTGAGCCATGTAATGTGGCTGGAAGACGTCCTAACCAACAGAATGCAGCTCACTGCGAGAAGTGCTACTGTTTCGCATGCGACAAACCAGCAAAACAGGTGAGGCTTTTTCACTTATCCGTTAGCAGTAGACTGACAAACAGTCTAGCCTCAGCCAGGTCTTCTAAGGGGTTATGGAAAATAGAATTTGGCAAAAACAGGGTTGGATGTCACCCAAAACATCCAGAAGTACTAGTAATCTTTGTACCCGTAGTAGTGGAATTTGAATTGTCTCTGAGGATTTAATCTCTTTTTCTTGTTTTGTTTATTCCATGCAGTGCACATTTTGGACCGCTCAGTATGTCGCACATTGTAACGCCTACAAGCAGTCTTCTTTTTGGAAAGGCATGCGCAGGGCTCTCAATAAAGTGACTTGAAAGTTTAAAATGAAATTTTGCTTGTTGATGAAATGGAAATCAAAAGATATTTATATGCCAAAAAGCAGTTACTCAAGCAACTGCCTGGATATGATTTTGGAAGCGGTCGGACATTTCAGCTAGTGTCCACTAGCTTTCGTCAGTGGATACTAGCTGAAATGTCTGACCGTTTCCAAAATCATATCCAGTTGCTTGAGTAACTGCTTTTTGGTGTATCGTATTACCTGGATGTCTAACCTTCATGGGGCAAAAGATATTTATGTGTAACATTTGTAATGAAGATTGTATACTGCTGTTTAGAATCAACTGGTAAATTGTATCATATGTTCCCATACATGCTTCTGGGCCTTTTGGCTAAAATCTAGTGTAGTGTGTGTGTTAGCCTGGTAACCAAATGCATTATAGCTCCCGAGTCCTACATCCTCTCCACAAATATTTGACTGTAGAACTCGGGAGCTATAATAGGCTAAGTGTGTGTGTGTAGTCTAAAAGTATTAAGTACAATGTATCATGCACTCGTACTGTGAATACTTTGCTTGCAAATTGTGGTTGCCGTCCTATATACATGTATCTTTAAATCTAAACTAATTCTTGCTAAGAACAAAATGTTGTATTTATAAGGATCAGGAAAATATTACTTGGTAATTTACAGCTATTTTTTGCCAGCTTTCTCGTGTTTTGACAATTTGACCAAACTTGAATAATATACTACTATTACTGTTACGGGAAAGTATCGTCTTACTTTTGACCCACGTAGTTCAAAGTACTTTGTAAATATCATCAGATTCAAAAGCAGGAATTTCTATGGTCTATGTATGTATATGTTATGTCTATTTTCAAAATGTGAAATTTGAAATAAAAAAACACAAGCAAGTGTGTCTTTATTTATCCATCTTACATACAAGTTTAAGAAATCACATACGAGCTTAAGGAATCACAAACAAGCCTTAAATTGTGAATTTTCACTTTTAATAGATTATCTACATAGGAAACTCTATTCATAGATTGTACACACACAAAACTGGTAATCTTTTCAATAGGATTGTATCAAGGACAAATACTTTATTAATATATACACAATATTTCACACAATATACACACTATATAGTATCAACTTTGTGGAATGTAACTTCACAAAAAAGAACTACCTACCCTTGCTTATGGTATACTTAGGAACTCAAAGACTAATTACCAAGTGTCATGTATTGAATGAAGTACATACAGCCTTCTGTCTGTAACTTGATATTTGTCTGCACAGCTATCTGATTAACCTAATAGCCACGAGCCATGTTGGAGTACAGCTTTACACAACTGTAAGGCGATATCTACCTGCCATGTTGAAGGAAATCGCTTACACCCGCCTCCACTAGCCTTAAATCTGAAATGGGATACTCTACAGCCATGTTGAAGCAAAACTATCTGTAACCTGACACCCCTCAGCCATGTTGAACTAGAGCTGTACACAACTCGTGTTCTATCAGATTCTGTAAGGTGATATCTGTCGGCCATGTTAAAGGAAATCTCTAACACCCGCTTTTACTAGCCTTAAATCTGAAATCGGATACTCTTTAGCCATGTTGAAGCAAACACTACATGTAACCGGACACCCATCAGCCATGTTGAAGTAGATCTGTACACAACCCGGGTTCTATCTGTAAGGTGATATCTGTCGGCCATGCTGAAGGAAATCCCGAAACACCTTTTACTAACTAGCCTTGATTCTAAAATCGGATACTCTTCAGCCATGTTGAAATGAACACTATTTGTAACCTAATAGCCACCAGCCATGTTGAAGCCCAGTCCTATGTTCTACATGTAACCTGAACCCCTGCCTCCATGTTAAAGCCCTATGTTCTACGTGTAACCCGATCTCTTCCCTCCATGTTACCGCCGGGCTGTGGCCGCTTTTTCCCGTTCTTTCTGGTGCTCCATCTCGATCTTTGCTTCTATCTTCTGCCAGTCAACCTCAACCTGAGTAAACAATAAACAATAAACAACAATCAATAAACAGGTAAACAACTATTTTCTTGTTCGCCGAAGGAAAAACACGTTGTTTTTGCTCAGTTTCTTCTTCTCCAAACAAATAAGGTTGGTGCCTTGGTCCAGACGACTTTCACCATGGTAACTGGTGCTGTAGCAGACATGACACCCTGTGCATGAGACAAGTCTAAGGTTTGATTCACATACACTAGTACTGGGAAGACCTTAGACACAGGTACACTTGATAAAGTTACTCCAGTATGTCCTATCCTTCATAGTACTAGTAGACACTAGAGCAGTCCCTGCGAGACCAGCGTCTCTCTCTAACATAGACAAGTCTAGTATAAGGCTGTCCCACTTTACGTCTCCCAGTGGGAAGCCACTGTACTAGTCTACCAGCTGGTTCGTTACTGCGAACAACATGCCCTGCCAGGGTAAGTCTAGGTCGTCGGACTACAGACGAAATGGGCGGGAGAGAACCATCGAGTTGTTTGTTTGTTAAATGTTGTCTCCATAAAACAGCTTAACGTCCATTAAGAAGTAGCAACTTTGAAATAAACAGAAGGACAGATTGCCTCACCCCCTCTGCGTACTGCAGGAAGCGTTTGCTCTTCTCGTTCCGGCCGAATTTCTCCAGGTACTTCTGTCGGAAGGCCAGAACCGTGTCCACGTGAGTCTTTTGCTTCACCGCAAGCTCCAGGGCTCTGCAAGACAAACACATTCATTTTCAATTGCAATTTATTTATTTAACCAGTAATTACAGCTCAGGCCATTTTGGCCTGCTTTTCAGGTAATCCTGGATACACATAAAAATACACACAACAAATACACAGTACATACAACATCCTAAACATCAACAGTGTCAAGTCCTGCTTCTAATGAACTGCTTAAACATCCTGAGACTAAGGAGCTGTCGTTGCTGTAGCGGAAGAGCGTTCCACAGGTAAGGACCATAGTACTGTAGACTGTAGACAATCGTTCTTTTGTTTTGTTCATTTTGACCAGACAACCTTCTTGATTTTGTGTAATGTGTGAATATGACAGACTGAACAAGTTTGCTAAGAGGTGTTTCAAATAAGTAAACATTTAAATTAAAGATCTTCTTAAACCAGGCCGAGAAAAACTTGGTTAGAGTGCATTCGGAAGGATATAAAGGAGTGTGGTCTGTCCAGCACAGACCCACAGGACAGAGCCAGCTGGAGACGAGGTGTGCAGAACAGCCGACTGCTGCCCACCCCTGGGACAGGGAAACCGGCAGCAGTAAAATCTAAACCAGGATAGTGAGTGAGTGTGAAACATTTCTTTCTTCAGCTTGTAAAAACGAAAGCCCCACCTGTCCCAGTTGTAGAGGTTGATGTTCATCTGAGAGAGTGAGTGAGTGAGTGCGTGCGTGAGTGAGTGAATGAGAGAAATAACAAAAGCCCGACCTGTCCCAGTTGTAGAGGTTGATGTTCATCTGAATGGCTCTGAAGATGAGCCCAGACTGAAGGAGGATCCCCTCCGCGTCTTGGGGACTTCCGCAGAAAAGCGCCATCTCAGCATTTCTCGCCTCCTTGGAGGGAATCTCCTTAATGTGTAAGATGTACTGCACCTTGTCCACCTGCAAAGGAAAAAAGATAAGTTGACTAATTTGCATCATCGCTGTCTTGACTTGTATAACTTTTGTTTCCTTTTGGACTTCACTAACTTGTCTTCACTAACTTGCGTATCAATCAATAGTTCGTGGTCATTAACCTGCTTTTCTGACAAGAGTCCAGTGTCAAAGGTGAAATGTCTGACAGTCCAAAATCATATCCAGTTGTTTGAGTAACTGTTTTTTGGCATATCTTGTTACCTGGATGTCTAACCTTCACCGACGTAAATAAGAATATACAATGATTTCTAAAAAAAGTATCAACATTATGAAGCATTTTGAAAGTTAAAACTTTTGTTCCAACACAAAAAATTCTCTCACCTACAGCTTTCGACCAGTCACTCTGGTCTTCCTCAGTAGACTGACCCAGTGAAGCTTTGACCCAGTGCTGACGTCACACTTCAAAGAAGCCACGTGACAAGCTTCACTGGGTCAGTCTACTGAGGAAGACCAGAGTGACTAGTCGAGAGCTCTAGGTGAGAGAATTTTTGTGTTGGAACAAAAGTTTAAACATGTAACTACCAACACAGATGAACTTTCATGATAATATGAAGGATGCTGGTCCCACCTCGTCTATTGCAGCATAGGCCACCTCTGCAGTGTTGAGGTCCTTGGCATAAGCAGCCATGGCAGCCAGACAGGCCCACAGTGCCTCATCCTACAGGTTAGGGCGAAAATAGTTTTTACCATCACAAAACTAAAATAGAAAAGTACTGCTCTGTTTATTCTTACTCAAACAGTCATAAAACATATGGTGACCAGCCCCTACAGCTCTGTCTTGCCACTTGCTACATAATGTAACTCATGCTTACTCGTACACACAGACACACACATGAAAACATGCATGCACATGCACACACAAACACGCACACACACACACATGCACGCACACACACACAAACACACACACACGCACACACACACACACAAACACGCACACACACACATACATACACACAAACTCACACACACACACACACATAGACACACACACACAAACACACACACACATACACACAGACACAAGACAAGCCCAAAAGAACACTTCACTTCCACAAGGTCAAGTAACAAAAACTTCCCTGACCTTGACGAATCTGCATATACATATCACCGCTGATATCGGTATTGTCAAGTACAGTACTACATGCAGTGACAAATGACCTTGAAGTAACAAAACGTCCCCGACCTTGACGAATCTGCAGAGCCTGACGGCGTCATCCCAGCGGGAGTTGGACACGTAGGAGTGAAGCATGCTGGGATAGGGCGACACCCCGGTGCTGACCAATGAACCGTCGGCGCGGCGGATGATCACATGATTCCCCAGGAAGTTCACGATCTGGGGGTTCTTCCCAAACTCACTACAGAAAACATCGTAAAAAAATAGTTTAATAAATATTATCATATAGCCGGGTGACGTTGACCAATCAGAAGTAGAGCTGTGTACCTAAACAAATTTTAGGTACAGGTACAGGTACACAGGTTTAGGTACAGGTCCGGACCTGAACCTGTACCTAAACAATTCGACCAATTTATATGCTCTTCTGAACTCCTTCAATAACAAAAAAAACATAAATAAACTTGATAGTTAAGGTTTATTCTTTGTTTATGGCGAATGCTCAGATAAAATATAGGTGTTTTTGTTTTCTTGAACACACTATCCTTACACAGGGACCCATTGTTAACCAGCTATTTACACATTTGAGGTCACAAATAGGCATAAAATTGGTGTGAAATTGTTTAGGTACAGTACCGGTACTGAGGGATTAGGTATTTTGGACCTGTACCTAATCAATTTTTCCGGTACAGTATCGGTACTGCGTACCGGTACACAACTCTAATCAGAAGGCTACTTTAATTTCCACATGGCTTATGACGCTGTGATGTCACAAATAGAATCAAAACAGGTCATTATTCAGCCCAATCCATACATTAAACAATCCAATAATCACCTGCAATTGACCACGGGTGACATAAATAGAACACGACTCTGTTCCAAAAAAACTTATGTTCCAATGACCTCGGGTGACTCTCATAAGGAACACGTGTTCTGTGCTGATGACCCAAATAGAACATTACCCTGTTCCAATGTTCCGGTGAACTCATATGAAAGAAGAGCTGTCTAAGGGACGATACTATGTTGTGCAATGTTTAATTGAATCTGATCAAACTTGAACTTTTTATGTCTATATTCATTAAATGCAAATTACATTCATTGAATGGCAGAATTTCTGTTTTTAGTTGAGAACATGTTATTTGTAGTAGTAAAGAATTAGTGGCCTGCTCTTATGTGGCATCCTTTTCCATGACAGTTTTGGGGAGTATGTCCTTGTCCACATACACAGCGTTGGGAAAGTAGTACTTATTCTACAATGGTTTTGTCTTGTGTAACACCCACAAAAGTGCAGTATGAGGTCCCACACATGATGTATAATGTTTTAATGAACTTGCTCTTACGTGGCGTCCTTTTCCATGACAGTTTTGGGCAGTATGTCCTTGTCGACGTACACAGCGTTTGGAAAGTAGTACACAACCAGCTTTGTGTCCTGTAGGGCTGCCAGCATGTTGGTTTCATCATTCCACGACATGGAGTGGACCATTGTGCCTGTGAAGAAATCGAAGTTCAGGTATAAATGAATGAATGAGTCATGTGGCATAAACGGTAGCGTGTTTGGCTCAGGACCAAGAGGTCCCGGGTTCGAATCCTAACCATGCCACCGATCTTGTGCCCTTGGGAAAGGTACTTTTCACCACTTTCCTCACTTCACTCAAGTGGAAATGAGCTAGGTACTCATTTCTGGGCTGACATTGTCTACCAGATACCTTTGACCCAGTGTTGACGTCACACTTCAAAGAAGCCATGTGACAAGCT
This sequence comes from Branchiostoma belcheri, assembly GCF_001625305.1. Taxonomy (NCBI): domain Eukaryota; kingdom Metazoa; phylum Chordata; class Leptocardii; order Amphioxiformes; family Branchiostomatidae; genus Branchiostoma; species Branchiostoma belcheri. Next base: position 1,521,684 of record NW_017804442.1, read on the forward strand.
TCACTGGTTCAGTCTACTGAGGAAGACCAGGGTGACTAGTCGAAAGCTCTAGGTGAGAGAACTTTTTGTGTTGGACCAAAAGTTTTAACTTTAAACATGTAACTACCAACACAGATGAACTTTCATGATAACAATAAACGAAATTTGTTTGTTTCGTCCCACCTAGTTTGATGACCTTCCTGGTGCCTCCGGTGGCGCGTACTTGCGCCAGGTACAGGTCCCGGTTCCTGTCCACCAGGGCTAGCCGGCGTTCTGGCGCAGGGCCGCACTGGTCCAGCGCTACCTCCATCACCTCCAACTGGGGGAACCAATAAATAATAGAAACTTTACATGTATTTGCAAAATCATGCCCGAAGGCTAATTGCTTTTACAATCAAGTATAATACTCATTGCAATACAGTAACAGGAGACAGGTAACAGCTGTCTGGAAAAAAACTTCTACTTCTACTACTACGCTAGCTATTGTGGGGTTCGACTTCTTCTTTGAAGGCAGTGGATAATGAATAGTCCCACATTCTGCATAAATCAATCAATCAATCAGCCAATCAATCAATCCACCAATCAATCAATCAATCAATCAGAGCTAGCTGACGTTCTGGGGCAGGGACGCACTGGTCCATCTATCTATCAGTATCAATCAATCAATCTATCGATCGATCAATCAATCAGTCTATAAATCAAACCATTAGTCAATCTATCAATCAATACGTCAATCAATCAATCAATTAATCAATCAATCAATCAGTCTGTCCACCAATTTATCTCTACCTAGTAGTATCTATCTATCTATCTGTCTATCCCTCCATCCATCTAAAAGGATATCTATATAATAAATATTATAATGTTTCTATCCATGCTGTGTTACTAATCAATAGATAGACATCAGTTGTATTACATGTCAATTTGCTGTAAATTTAAATTATGATGGTTTTGGCTGCATTCTGTAATGTGTCTTACCTTGTGTACAAAAGGTTTCCCATCTCCGAGTGGTTTTCCTGACATGGCGTCGAACAAGTGGACAACTGTGGACAAACGGAAATGTCATCAAATTAGCCTGACTAAATCGCGCTCCTGGCGGCCGCCGCCCTAGGTTGCCGCCCCCCAAAAGCTTGATGTCAAGCACGCGTAAAGCTGGCGGTGTGTCGACGGCCCTGGTCTGCCATATATGGTTAATGAGATGCAAACGTCACGAACGGCCCTCAGACGGTGCGGCACCCAACAGAGATGGTTGCTATGGGCCTGTCGGTCGCTACCCAGTGATGGACGTCGGCGCGCCTTTCATGTCCCAAAATTGAAGTTTGGCCGAGGAAGGCGCGGCCACCCGCTCGCGAGTCGAATCTGTTTCTATTTTCCAAAGTTTCTGGAACTTCCTCGTGGGAAATGGGAGTCACACCGAGAGAAAAGAATCTCATCCAGGGATTTGTATTTACGTCACGATTTTCACTCGGCTATGTCCACATTTCGCATCTCTGATTAGTTGAAGCGTCCGCTTCCGGCAGCGCCGGTGGTTATTGAAGATTGACCGAGCCGACGTGCGTGTAAACAACTTTTCTTTCTTCGATATAAGCGCTAAAATGCTATTTTCCACAACCACACATCGATATTCTAGTGAAGAAATGCATAGTTTCAAGAATCAGTCGGGAAATTATATACTTCTATGCGGATTGTTAGCGTTTTTTGCGTCATTTTGTCGTCGCTGAACCCGGAAGTGTGGACCTCGCCCTCGGCGTGAGTTTTCTTTTACCCACAAAGTAATTAATTTCTAGCGTATTTTACCCTGCGTTTTACCGATCAAAACAATAAACAACTCCCGCTTAGGAGAACCCAGTAACATTTTAGATTCCAGCAATTAAGTTTCGATAATTTGACAGGAGTCAACATCGTCAACAAAGCACAAGAATGTCGTCAACCCGCCGTTTTCGTTTGCTCTGCACTGTTTCACGATCTCGGTCTTCTCATAGCCGGTAGGAAGGCACGTAAACACGTCGTTTCTCTGTTTAACTAAAAATTTTATCGCATTTTCCTGAAGCGGCTCTAGGGGCCAGGGACTCCCAAAGTCCACACACACTGACTCCAGAATGCACAGAAACTCGGTTTCGGGCTAGTCGCAGCCATTTTTCTGAGAAATTCCCACCCGCAGTCGATCAAATTTTTCGTCCCCGCCCGGTACTCCGCCCTTCTCCGGCTGCCTGGCGCCGTACCACGTGATGGCCCGGTCGGTTCCCACATTAATTCCTAATACTGGCTTCCTATTGGTGACTCCAGGAAAGGGAACGGGCCGCCCGACTTACAGCTATTCTGCCACAAGCTCTTGGGGTGGGGGTCATTAACGTCCAGCCGAGAGCTTGTATACACAGGCTAGTCATCAAATTAAATACACAATGCAATATAGTTGTTGCTGTGTTATGTATGAAAATGTGGACATTATAGAACTGTTGGAACTGAAACATGAAAAATGGAACAGTCCATAGACCCTGTCCCCTCCTCCAACATGGAACAGTCCAAGAAGCCCTGCTCCCTTCTGCAACAATGGAACAGTCCAACAGATCCTGCCCCCTCCTTCAACATGGAACACTTGAAGGAGAACACTTGCCCTGACACCCCTCCTCAAACATGGAACAGTCCAACAAGCCCTGCCACCCCTTCTCCAACATGGAACAGTCCAACAGAACCTGCCACCCCTCCAACAACAATGGAACAGTCCAACAGCCCCCTAACCTTACCCCTGAGAAATCGACCAATGAGAGAGGCCTCCCACTGTGGCTGTACTGTAGCAGTTTGTGTAGTGGTTTGAGGGGTCGTAGCGGGTTGTTGGAGTGTAGCAGGTTGTTGCAGTAGGGATGTAGCAGACTGTTGGAATGTATCCAGTCGTTGGAATGTATCAGGTTTGGGGAGGGGGACACACTGCACAGTAGTGACAGGAGCTGGAGGGTCCGTCAGACCTAAACTTTCCAGTTCCTCTATCCAAGACCCCGCCATTCCTTCAGGGCAGTGGGTCAGGTACAGAAAAATGGGTCTTACACTTTGTGTACAAAAGTGTCCCTGTACATGTAGCTATTCTCAAACTTTGGAACTTGTATCAACAGTTGAAAATGCATTCTGAAATAAATTCTGCCTTGGTAAGGCTGTGACATAAGCATCTTGCATCTAAATGTCAAGAAAACAGTTATCAGTACTCAAGCAACTGGATAGATTTTGAAAAATCTTGCTTGAGTAACTGTTTTCTTGTGTAAGTAAACCTTGATGTCTGACCTTTATTAAATGTTCATTATTTACATTTTTATGCAAATAAATAGAGGAATAAACAAATAAGTGAGAGTTGTTTAAGTTTTCTCCTCACCTTTTTCGTCCTTCTTGTCGCGTATGGCCACAGCATCATTACTGATAGCGAGAGTTTGCACGTTTAGTACGTCCGGACGCAGGCCGGGGACTTTGGGGGATGCCTGCATTCGGCCCTGGGAATACACAAACATGTACAGTTTACATTCAGCCATCATGTTTTTAAGTCTCAACATCATCTACAATCAAAACTGTCCAAGAAGCCCACTTGAGAAAAATAAAATCCGGTGGTCGCTTACTTGTGTAAGTGGAGAAAATGCATTATCTAAGAGATCACCAAAAAGTGATCATCACCCTCTTTGGACTTACCTCATACGAGTACACCTGTATACCACTGTTGTCAACCAGAGCAAAGTGCCTGGAAAAAATACAAATTTCAGTTTTGGATCTTTACTATGTTACTGTAACAACATAATACAACACGCAAAAAATTGAAAACTTTCAAATTTCAAAGTAATTTTTTTCTGGCATATTTCAACATGATTTCAAGACAATCTAAACTTATCAAGAAACTGACACTTACTTCTCAGTCTGCACTATCAGGGTGACTGTGCCTTCCTTTAGGTCAAAGATCATTGGAGTGTTCCAATTCTTGGTGCTGGAGGGGGAGGCAAAGTATAAATCATTAGACTGAGTATAATCTCAAAATAAAAGTAATCTCTCTCTCTCTCTCTATATATA
>NW_017804442.1:1526084-1532099 GCF_001625305.1 Branchiostoma belcheri
TATATATATATACATTCAGTTTTAACATCTTTTTCCCCGAAACTGGTGACATGCTTGCATCAAATCTTTTTTGGAAGCAAGATTTTTATATGGCTGGATGCCCTTCCTAATGCCAACATAAAAGTCATACATTCTATGGACAAAGTCCTGACAATTGAAATTTTAAACTTTGAAATTTAAAAAAAAAAGATTACCTGTAAACGTAACATTGTGACGTGGTCGCCACCACAAGATGGCCGAACGCCAGCGAAGTCTTGATAATTCGGTCACGGAAGTCCAACTTTTCCCGCGAATCGTCCATCACATTCCGGACCTGGATGGACTTCCGGTCAGCGACCGTGACCTCGTAGTTCTTCCACTCGAGCCTTCGCTCGATCACGTGGCCGAAGATCACGTGACCGTTCCCACAAGCCCCAGCGATCTGCGTGCCGTCGCTAGACCAGGCGATGTTGAACACACTCCCTGTGTTGGGCTTCTCAAGGGCATAGGACCACTGGGGTAAAAAGCAAGAAGTATCATTAATACCGTTACAATGCAGAGTCGCAGACAAATAAAATCATCGCTGATCGAGGCAATGTTAAACACACTTATTGGGTATCTCCAGGATACAAAACAAAAGAAGTGGTATATTGTGACACAAATTTTCATCAGGTGGTGCTCTATTATAGTTACTTTTAGTGTACCAGGCTACTGCAAATTTGGAAAATTTCAAGTCTATCCTTTATTTGCAAATTCGACCCTTTCTGCTCTGAATCAGTATTAAAGACTACTTTGACTTTTGGCCTAATTTATCTGATATGTTTCAAATCTTAGCAGAGGAAACAAAACAGAAATCAAAGAAAAAAAGACCATAACAACAAAATTACATTCTATTGTTGAAACAACTTTAAGTTAATATGATAACCTTTTTTCCTCTCTTGTCATGAAAAACTTTAATATGACAGATGTAAAAAACAAAAAGATAAGAACAGGAAAAAATTAAGAATAACTTACCCCAGTTTTATCACAGAGCCTGAGTGTGTTGAATGACCCGACAGCAAAAAGCTCCCCGTCAGGCGCCCAGCTTACTGAGGTGACGGGATAATCATGCACCTGGCTGGTGAACAACAGACGACCATAGCTGTCCCACACCTGGAAAACAAGTGCCTGTTAGTTTGCTCCTTACAATCAATGTATTTCCTCATAACTTGTTGAAAATGAATGATGATGATGTTGAAAACAATACAGTAACTATAAACCTAGCTGTACCAAACATTAAAAAATATGTAACTGTGGCATTAGTTTGTTCCTTACAATTAATGCACTAGTCCAACATATCTTTGTTATGAAAAAAAATATTTAATTATTATATAGCTAGTTGTCATAACAAATCCAATGGAAAAAAAAGCACGTCATTGAGAATTATTATGTTTACCCAAGGAAAATATCATTTTTTCTCTGTTTCCTGTTCGTTCTTTTCCGACCCAAAAAGGTCAATGACAGTCTGTCACTATTGTAACTGGTGTTGGGTTACATCATGTTGCAATTTTATAGTAGGAGGGATTTAGACCCCTGTCTGACCATATATATGAATGTTTTACAGGAAGAATTAACAGAGCAGACCATGTATGTGAAGGTAAACATTTTTACTTTGCAAATGTTACTTTTTAGTTTTCATGAAACTTTTGGTGAAAATGGAGAAGCTGTGTCAACGACAGAAATAATCTTTTGGGTATGACTTTGACTTTTAGGCAGGATCCATTTTACCTTATTCCTTGATGACCCTTACCTTGTACCTACAGTCCTCCCCACCAGACAGGATGAGGTTGTTTACTGCGTTCCAATCAATCTTTAGGATCACCCCTTCATGGCCTTTCCACTACAAAATACAAAATGTAACAGGCAGAAATGAATGTCTTTGATGTGTCTGGAGCAACGTGTTTACAACTGAATATAGAAAACATATCAATAATGGTAAAATGTAAAATGAGCAAATGAATGGAGCAAAGAATGACTGAATGATGGAAAGAGGGAACAAATGAATGAATGGACGTATGGAGGAACAAATTATTCTATGGATGAGAATGAATGAATGAATGACTGTCCCACCTGTATAGGTTTAGCGTTAGCCTGTAGAGGTTTGATGATGAGTGAATGTGTGAATGACTGAATGAGTGAATAAGTGACTGAGTGAATGATTGAGTGAATGACTGAATGAGTGAATGACTGAATGACTGACTGAATGAGTGACAGAATGAATGACTAAAAAAATGAAGTGAGTGAGTGAGTGAGTGTGAGTGAGCGTGAGTGAGTGTGAGTGAATGAATGAATGAGTGAGTGAGTGAGTGAGTGAGTGAGTGTAAGTGAGTGAGTGAGTGAATGAATGAATGAGTGAGTGAGTGTAAGTGAATGAGTGAGTGAGTGACTGACTGACAGACCCACCTGTATAGGTTTAGCGTTGGCCTACAGAGGTTTAATGAATGAGTGAGTGAAAGTGTGAGTGTCGATGAATGATTGACTGAATGAATGACTGCCCACCTGTATAGGTTTAGCGTTGGCCTGCAGAGGTTTAATGATAAGCTGCCGACCGCTGGTGTACAGGATCTGGTCCGAGTCTGGTCCCCAGGCAAGCGAGTAGACCGGTGTTCCCTGTTGTACCATGGTGGAGCGCAACATCCCGCTACGGGACCAGATACGAACTTGACCATCCTCTCCAGCTGTAAGTAAAACAGGAACAACTTTGGGTTAGATTTGAGAGTGAGTAGACCGGAGTTCCCTGCTGGACCATGGTGGAACGTAACATCCCGCTACGGGACCAGATACGAACTTGACCATCCTCTCCAGCTAAGAGAAGGGAAAATGATGTCAGTCATGTTTTAGCTGACACTGAAGAGCAAACTCTTCCACTGGTTGTGACAGAGAAGACAGACGCTATATATGTACAGTATTTACAGGTTCATTGTACCAGGTAGATAGTACTAGATTATCTTATGAGACTGAACTGCAAAAGAAGAAGAATTGATCCAGAAAAAATACCCCTAGCTCTTTTATCAAGTACAATGAACTGTGGACCACAGCTTAACGTCCTATCCTAAGGACTGCAACCTTTTCAAGTAGCATACATACTACCTGTTCTTCCAGAAATTTGGCTATGAACAGAATAGCAATATCTAGTGCTGTTCCATCAATTGATTACCCCCACCAGCTGCCCATACTGACCTGTAGCCATGGCTGTTCCATCATACGACCACCTCCCTGACAGCACAGCTCCTTTGTGGGCTTCAACACTCTTCTCCACCCTCCCCAACCGGGATATCAAATGGAACTTCCCTGTAAAAGAGGGATGGTTCATTAGACCAGCATTCTGGGATCCATTCATATTCTTTTAATTTTAGTTATCCTGCTCTGAAGAAAGAAATGAAAGTCAAACAACCAGAAAGGCAACATTTGCAAGCAAAGACAGCATATTTCACTCTATCACCTTTTTCATGCAAAAATGTTCAGTACCAAGTCAACCATTAACAGAAATGGACAGTCCCAACATTACATCACTCCAGAATGGAATTTTCTGAATTTGGATCCCTGGTAGTACCGTGGTATATGGAGTGAAATATAACAATAATCACAAACACAGAAAGGCCACATTTGCAAGCAAACACAGCATATTTCACTCCATCACCTTTCCCATGCAAAAATGTTCAGTGCCAATGACTACTATTCACAGAAATGGACCATTCCAACATCACCTCACTCCAGAATGGAATTTTCTGAATTTGAATCCCTAGTACTGTGGTATGGAGTGAAATATAACAATAATCACAAACAAACAAACAAACAAATTTTACCGTCAGTACTGGTGAGCACGAACACATCTGACTGCGTCTGTTTGCCCTTCCCTCCCCCCACGACCTTGGGGAACCAGTGGATGTCAGTCGCGTACACCTCCGCAGGAAGCTTGGCCAGCTGGGGGGGAAAGAGGGTGGAAATTTCTATTTATTCATAAAGTGATCTTGATCAATAGTTTGTGCTTATAAACCTGCATTTCTCCTCTGGTCTCTCAGTCACTGAAGAAAGCTAGTGGATACTAGCTGAAACGTCTGACGTTTTCAAAATCATATCCAGTTGCTTGAGTAACTGCTTTTTGACGTATCATATTACCTGGATGTCTAAAATTCATCGACGTGATCTTGATCAAGTTTTAGCTCACTGAAGATGTACTTTTTTACTGTTTGTGACAGGAAAGATGGACACTACAGTACTGTAGTAAATTCCCCTAGCTCTTTTCAACAAGTACATTAAACAGTGGACCACAGCTTAAAAAAAAAAGTTAAAACATCCCGTCCCAAGTGTGTCTGGTGAGTAAATAAGCGACAACAGTCGGGATTTCAGCTCAACGGCTACTCCTCAGCTATTTTCCACCACCTACAACACAACCAGGGTCACTCTTTCAAACTCGAGTCCACGGATGTCTTAGACCGCGAAACACGCTGGTGGGAACGGGGTGTTAAAGAGGCAATATATGAAAGAATGTACAACCCCACCCTCAACAGGGAAGGGGGGCTACGGGTCGATGTTTCCGGCACTTGGGATTTGGCACTCCCAGCCCCGAGGACAGACAACACTTAAGCTCCTGTCCTGTATAACAGGAGCTTTCAGACTAATTTGCATCATCTTGTCTTGACTTGTCTGACTTTTGTTCCTTTTTCGACTTCCAAAAATTTGTCTTCACTTTATTTGCATATCAATCAACAGGTTGTGTATATAAACCTGCTTTCCCCGCTGGTCTCTCAGTCACTGACGAAAGCTAGTGGATACTAGCTGAAACGTCTGACGTTTTCAAAATCATATCCAGTTGCTTGAGTAACTGTTTTTTGGCTAACTCACACACTACTTAAGACGGGATTGGAACTCGCAACCACTTGGTCCAGAGGCAGGGTCACTAAGCACTGAACTATGCAAACTACTTTAAAAATACAGGATTCGAACTCATGACTTTTTGTTCCAAAGCCAAGGTCCCTTAACCAAGTTGGACTATGCACACTGCCTACCTGTGAGGTTTCGTTGGTGAGCAGACTCCACTTGAGGATGGCGTGGTCGTCACTGCAGGAGTACAGCTCATCTGCTGTGGTCCAACCTACACTGCTGACCAGCTCTGTATGTGCAGGGGAGTCAAGGGGAATACATACAACTGACACTTAAAGTCTAAACTTGTGACTGACCTACCTCAACTAACCCTAACTCTAACCCACACTGCTCACCAGCTCTGTATGTGCAGGGGAGTCAAGGGGATAACAGCAAGTATATGTATATATAATACAACACGGGGTATTCCGTATCGCCCGAGGTATCGGCCCGACCGCAATACGGAACCCGGGCCGGGACCGAGGGCGATACGAACCAGAACCCGTTATCGAACGTTATCGCGGCCCGGGTATGATATAAACTATAATATAGGCCTCACCAGCTGCCCAATGGGTCCTGGACCTTTTGGCCTAATCGGTAAGTGTGCTGGTTGTGAGCTGACACACCACACAAGCGGTGCGGGTTCGATCCCGGTGGTGAGAGTCAACCTTCGAGTTACAACTTTCTCTTGTGTTACTACTGTTTCCTTCGTAGTGGTGCAAATTGTGGTTAAAGGGGAAGTCCAATACTTTCAGTTTTGGGGCCTTTCTACCCAAAATCCTATTTGTAAATGGTGATTTATTGGTTTCTGCCAACCCCGCACATATTTGCGGTGATATCTGACCCGATCGATGTTTCGCGGCTAGCGCCAGATTGTCCGCTAGGCGGCGCTGCGACTGAATCTGTGACGTAAAAGGTTTCATTGGAACAGATTTGGAGCGCGCGCCATTTCAGTCTGTCTGCCAGTACATAGCTCGCTGCAAGTATGCCGCGTTGTGCAAGTTGTGGCTGTTGGTATGGCCCTGCGTCAAAGGAGCGCGGCGTAAGCTTCCACAAGTTTCCAAAAGACCACGATAGGCTACACAGGTGGTTGGTCAGCATGAGGAACAATCTTGTAAATAAACTGACGCCGGA
>NW_017804442.1:1532119-1539614 GCF_001625305.1 Branchiostoma belcheri
ACAAATAGCACCTCAGATTCAAAGCCTTACAATCCAGATGGACCAAAAATGTGACGACCACTGTACTAGCTGTGAGCACAATTATTATGGGAAAATGTAAATCCGACTAACACATGTGTCAAAGATTAGAACGCATACAGAAATGTACTGTAATTAGCAGACAAAAAGGTGTTGTTTTGACAAGTTGTTATAAACCACAAAACAGGAAAGGTAGTATTCTGCCACCTCAATTCCTTTCTGTTGGGCGTATGGGCGGTCGATATAAATAAATCCGTCAAAGGGTTGAGTGAATTACAACGTAAACAAACCGCGGTACTGACATGTTAGAGACCGGCTCCTGCACGCCCTGCCGGATCCCACCGAAAAATCAGCAAAGTTCGGAGGTTTGCCGGGTGCAGAATCACATCGAAGTCAGGGTGGTTTCTGATGCATGGGTGGTCTGTACCGACGTTCTTTTCAGTGTCTGTCAGCTCTGGCAGGTCGTGACAACAAACACTCTCCCGTACAGAGGGCATTTCCAGGCAGTTTCTATTGTCTTCGTTTCCACACCGGCACCAGTCCCGGTTGCCCAACCTCCAACGCTCTGTCTCCACATCACCGCCATCCCAAACGTTGTCATCGCCTGGATCGGGCTCAGAGTCGCCACTACTGTCAGTTTGTGGTTCAAATCGGAAGGGTTGCACGCCCGCCATTGTTGTTTACGCTAGTAGCAGAATCAAACCTTTTACGTCACAGATTCAGTCGCAGCGCCGCCTAGCGGACAATCTGGCGCTAGCCGCGAAACATCGCTCGGGTCAGATATCACGGCAAATATGTGCGGGGTTGGCAGAAACCAATAAATCACCATTTACAAATAGGATTTTGGGTAGAAAGGCCCCAAAACTGAAAGTATTGGACTTCCCCTTTAAGCGAGCACACATGAAATCAAGAGGTCGATTCTTTACATTCCGGGCTAGACATTGTGTCCTTGGGAAAGCCACTTAACACGACTTTCCTCACTCCACCCAGGTGTAAAATGGGTACCTGACTTTGGTTGGGAAGGTAAAAGGCAGTGGAAGGAGAGGGATGGGCTCCACCTTCCCATATTGTGCCCCAGACACAGTGGACTAACAACCCACTGTCCCTACAGCCTCAAAAAGGCTATGGGACTACCTGTACTTAAGTTTTCAACAAATAACACCCGAGTTACGATTGACAACAATTCAAAAATCATACGACTGACACAAACTTACGCCCCCCTCCCCACCATCTCTCCAACTTTTGCCAAGTCTACACGGTTCTACCCATTGACAAACTAACACGCAAAAAGGATATGTTTCGGTTCCTTGGCGAGAGATATCTTCAGCCTCATGTCTGTAAGTCCCGTGAATATCTCAGTGCCAGCAGAAGTTGTTATTAAAATAAAAACCAGGCGATGTCCGAAGAAAAATACACTCAAACAACCGCGCTCTGGGAAATATCCTGGAATGTGCCGCAACTCTCGCCAAATCACGCCGACTCTCGTTTCGCTCCAAACGAGATATGCCCGTTTTTTCTTCTTTCTAACCTAAAACCTATCTTATTCTACCTCAAAATCAATATAACGATTATTTTCACGAGATTGAACCAATTTATTTGATATATAAATGACAAAAACAGGAGTAAAACAGTTTTAACGTTCTTGCCTTGTCATGTGACCTGAAATTCTATAAGGTCGAAGGTCGTAGCCTATAAACAATGGCCCAGGCGACCGGCTGATCAGTTTTCACAAAAACACGCCAAATTTTCTCACTTTTGTCGTTTTTCCGGGATGACCAGAGAAATGGTGGGTATTTTATGATGTTATGTTGGTTGTTAAGGTGTTAGTTGTGGTGCCGTTTCCCGCGCAAAGGCCGCAAAACGCCGTTGCTATGGAAAAGTTAACTTGGAAGAGAAACTGTCATGGCGAATTTCGACCGACTTCTGGTCTAGTCTTTCATGATCATGTCAGTATAAATAGAAACTAGAAATGATAAAATACGACGTTTCGATTAGTTCAAGGACTTGGAAAACAACAAGATCTGTGTAGAATGTGCTTTTGGTGTTGTTGCACAAAAATACTGTATAGTCAGGTCCAAAATTGTGAAGAGACAGCAAATGTAACTTACTAGTACTTTGGGGAGGGGGGCGTGTTTGCAAACCATAATTGCTAAGTAGGAGATTTTTAGATAATAAGAAAACAACCTTGCCAATAGTAAAGCGCGTTCAAAGTTGAAGAGTTGTGTATGGAATGGACTGTCAAAGCATTTTAAACATGATTATTCCATATCCTGAATATTCAGTCTAACTCTAAACATTGTCAAGTTAGTTGTAAACCAAAGTTTTACAAAGTTAAATGACTATACTTCGATAAGTAATGTACTGTCAAAAGCACGTCAGCAGAACATACTGCACCTGCGCGAAATCCGTAATGTATTGTGCATACGTAGCACTTTGGCAGAACGTCTCATAGTCGTATAAGGTTGTATTTGTGCATATAAGGTTAACATCCCGTCTGTAGTTTCCAAATGTTATGTTGGAAAAACTTATCGTCTGCAACAGGCAAAATTCAGCAACGTTGATCAAAAATCAACCAAAACCTTAAAAAATCTGGGTTTTGTGCAAGCGCAGTACATTCTGGTTCCGGGTCGGAGTTTAATTCTGACCAGGGTTCCAAATAGTGCGCAGTAAATCACCGGATCTGCGAGGTTGTCACGCTAGGTTTGGCTCCCCATAGCTCGGCGATCGCTGTAGATTTTCAACTAGGTTTTGAATCGATCAAAAAGCCTTGGGATTGTAGTGTTTTTCAGCGCGGTGAAGTTGGACGGCCAGCGAAGCGTTTTTGGTATTAGTCCGCGAGCAAGGGTGATGCGGTTTGTCGCCTGATGACCCAAATAGCTGCGTTCTATGTGGAATTTTTAGGGGTTCGCGTCACCGGATTTTGCGAAAAACTTATCGCAACAACCTATATTTTTTTCTGTTTTTCAGAAACAGAAAGTAGTAAGCTATTTCAGCATATAAGCCGTTAGCCTGGGAAAATTCGTTTTTTCCAAGCAGGTCCGTTGAAAAAACTGCAAAAAAACTACATTTTTCGTATCCAAAATTTACGTTTAACTACAGTTTCTACCCAAATTATAGAGTCGACGGACAATAACCAAAATTGTATCGGAAGCCGGCTGGAAACCTCTATTGACTGATGTAATGAGATTTCCCGGCGTACTTTTTTTGGCGGAGTTATGGCCCTTCGGTCTGAGGGTGTCCGCCGGATCCAAAATCGTGAAAAAAACTCCGGTCCGAGACCTTCTGCTGATGTGCTAGTTTGCATCATAATGATATATTTATGATTCTTTCTCCCCCTTTCTTAGAGTGCCAAAGAGCAGAATGGCCCAGAGGGGGGCAGTCCACAGAACGGAACAGTCCACAGTATCAGTCCCGGCCCCAGAGGGAGTAAGATCAGTATAAAGATCCCCAGCGAACATGCTTATCAACAGACAGAGACACAAACAGACGAGTTTCTGATGGGTCCCAGGCCTGGATCTGTGGCCGAGGATGAGTATGTGTTTGTTTGTGTGTTTGTGTGTGTGTTCGTAAACAATGTGTCAGACCTAGTGTATCCAGAACTGTGCTCAGGCACAGTTCTGGATAGTCCATGGGTGAGTTATATCCAGATACGCAGAGACTATCCAGAATTGTTCCTGATCCTATCCCCGGTAGTAACCCATTCAGGCATAGAACTAAAAGGACACGGTTCTGGATACGATAGAGACTATCCAAAACTGTGCCTCATCCTAACCCTAACCCAATATTCTGTCATAGAACTAGATAGACACAGTTCTGGGTATGATAGTACCCTTTTTTGGGGGAAGGCCCACAGCAGTGTAATATTAGATACTACTGTTAAGGACATTGAGGTTTATTGAGGAAAAGCTCTCCTTTAGCTGCCCACCCCAGGGTGGCAGATTTTCTTCCAGGAGAGGGTACATAAGACATAACAATACATCACATACAAATTACAATTACATATACATGTACATGTACATTTACATTAAATAGTACTGAACCATAGAAACATTCTTTAAGACATTTTTGTATTTTTTGCAGGATCATCAAAATGACGGCGACACGAGTGATCGAGCGTGCCTGGCTGTCTTACCGGGACAGACAGATGTTTAAACTTCTCAAACATGCTGTCTGTGCAGCTGTTAGTGTTTGGATTCTTATTCTTTAAGAGTTGTCTACTGTATACTGCCTATATATATATATGTGTATTCAAACGTCTTCACATAGCAGACTTTACACTTTATAAAAGCTGCAGCACTTTCATTAATATTCTTAAAGTCTTTAAAACTGAGTCAGTCTTTGTGTGTAAGTAGCCAGATATAATATACTTTGTTTTGAATGAGTATACAGCCTCAAAAGAAACGTTATGACAAAGTGCTATGCCCAATACATTTTGAGTTTTTTGCAGGCAGCACAGTACATTTGCAGTACGTTCACAGCATGTTCTGCCGATGTGCTCACCTAACGTACACTTGTCTCTGACAGGAACACTGCCTGTCGTTTGAGATCCTGAGAAAAGTCAGCCCCATGGAGGCCAACCTGCTCAAGGACCCCAGCTTCCAGGTCAGGGTCAGGTTCAGGTCAGTAACCTCATGTAACCTCTGGTCAGGGTCAGGTCAGTAACCTCATGTAACCTCTGGTCAGGGTCAGGTCAGTAACCTCATGTAACCTCTGGTCAGGGTCAGGGTCAGGTCTGTAACCTCATGTAACCTCTGGTCAGGGTCAGGTTCAGGTCAGTAACCTCATGTAACCTCTGGTCAGGGTCAGGGTCAGGTCAGTAACCTCATGTAACCTCTGGTCAGGTTCAGGTCAGTAACCTTGTGTAACCTCTGGTCACGTCATACATGCCAGCTAGGTGTGGAGTATTTGGTAAACCGTGATGAATTTATCTTGATCGCATTTGTATTTTTTTTTACCTCCGGGGAAGGAGATATCCTTCCGCGAGGAGGTTTTACTATGGTTCGAAACATTTCTGTCAGCAGCTGTTTCTCGCGATCGGCTGGACGGATTTGTCTGTGGTTCGGTCTACGTATTGCTATTGGGCTGCAGATGATGCAGAACGTTTTTGTTTAATTGCATATGTGTTCATGGGCATCGAAATAAAAGGTTTTTAAGTGCTCCGGACACCCCCGCCATGCTGAAAATGGTAATTACCATGTTGTTAAGGAATGGGGCGGTTGCAGTTTTGGGTCTTAGCATTCAAAAGGGGTCAAACAGAGGGGTGTCTGGTTCCGATAAAAATTTTGGGTGACGGCGCAGCAATGACGGCGCGGGATGACGGCGGGGGTAATGGCTCGGGTGACGGTGCAGGCTGTCAGACTGTGAGACACGTTAATCAACAGTCCATACCGAACCAACCGTCAGTAGCCATCAAACACATACAAACATATTACGCACATAACTTTCATACTACACACAAACAAATAACCTAAACCAATAGAACACAAAAAAAAACCGGAGGTTTGAAATCTACGATTTCCCTTGTTTTAATTTTAACTGTTGTTTGAAGATTGAAAATGATATTTGGAAATGTCCAGTGAATTTGGCTGTCAAATATATGAAAATTATGATATGTAAATATATAAAATTTTGTAACTTTTTCACCAAGTGTTCCATGTCTCCCACAGGTTTGCAGGAAGCGACTTCCCTCCTGAGATTGTGTTTAAAGTGTTCATCCACACCGGAGGTCAGGGGGTCAACTATGTCAGCGGCAAGAGGGTCATCAAACCTGCCACGAATGTAAGCAGTTTTCCAGCATTATATAATTATAACAGAGCCTTGCTATCTGTATTTGGTTATCAGACAGTTTAAGGTGAAAATACAGTGTTTCTTGCAGATTTTTTTACATATAGCAATATCTATATAAATATAGCAAGATTGCAAAATGAAAACTTAACACACTCACCAGAAGTTCAAAAATAACACAAAAGAATCCTTTAAAATTATCTTTTTATTTTTTTTATGCAACAATCATGATAGAAGTAAATAAAAACATCTACATCACATCACAACTCTTTTATATTTTATATAGTTTAGATATGTTATACTTTAAGTTTAACTAAACTTGTCAGAGTACATTTGTGTTTGTTACCACATCACCAGGCTGCAGCTGACTCGTGTCTTTTGATGGGCCACGGGAAGTTCTACGACCAGATGATCCGTGACGCGTGTCAGCACGAGAAGGATCGGGTTACCTAGCAACAATGGGTTACCTAGCAACAGTGTTCTGTAACTTACCATGGAGACTAGATTTAACACTTTGTTCTCTCTTTAGGCTGCGGCTGACTCGTGTCGGTTGATGGGTCACCGGAAGTTCTACGACCAGATGATCCGCGACGCGTGTCAGCACCATAGTCTTGTACATTTCTATGTTTCTGTCTTAACTTCTGGAGACTAAATCATAAATCATCATTATCTTCCTTAGGCTACGGCTGACTCGTGTCATCTGATGGGGCACCGGAAGTTCTAAAAGAATAACAAAAGACTACAACTTTAACTGTACCTGTGTACATTTGTTTGTTTCTTCCCACATCACCATGGAGACTAGATTAAACACTTTGTTCTCTCTTTAGGCTGCGGCTGACTCGTGTCGGTTGATGGGGCACCGGAAGTTCTACGACCAGATGAGAATACTGCACTTGTACACTAGTCTTGTACATTTCTGATTTCTTCTATCTTCCTTAGGCTGCGGCAGACTCGTGTCGGTTGATGGGTCACCGGAAGTTCTACGACCAGATGATCCGGGACGCGTGTCAGCACGAGAAGGATCGGGTTACAGACGAGATCGACATTATCACCATGAAGGACTACATGCAGTATCTCAGCAACATGGACGAAACTCCCGCCTACATGGGCGGGAAGGAGAACCTGTGGAGGAAACTGTCACTGGAAGGTTGGTTACCTAGCAACAGGGGGTTACGTAGCAACAGGGGGTTACCTAGCAACAGTGTTCTGTAACATGCAGTACCTCAGCAACATGGACGAAACTCCCGCGTACATGGGTGGCAAGGAGAACCTGTGGAGGAAACTGTCACTGGAAGGTTGGTTACCTAGTAACGGGGTTACTTAGCAACAGTAGGTAACCTAGCAACAGTGTTCTGTAACATGCAGTATCTCAGCAACATGGACGAAACTCCCGCCTACATGGGAGGCAAGGAGAACCTGTGGAGGAAACTCTCACTGGAAGGTGAGATGGGGTTGCCTAGCAACCTGCTGTTGCCTAGCAACAACAGGTTACCTAGCAACAACAACTCTACAGTGTCACTGACGAAAGGTAGTGGATGCTACCTGAAACGTCTGACCGTTTCCAAAATCATATCCAGTTGCTTGAGTAACTGTTTTTTGGCGTGTCTTATTACCTGGATGTCTAACCTTCACTGACATGTCAAACATTAAACTTCTCTATATCGATGAATGATCGATATTTCCCCCCCCCCCC
>NW_017804442.1:1539634-1561047 GCF_001625305.1 Branchiostoma belcheri
CGACAGAGCATCATGTATGACATCGTGGAGTACCTGTACCACACAGGCACTCCATCATCACGGTTACTGGTGCTGTATCAGACACCCTGTGGTGTTAGGTTACGTTATGGTTACTGGTGCTGTATCAGACACCCTGTGGTGTTAGGTTACGTTATGGTTACTGGTGCTGTATCAGACACCCTGTATATAATCGATGAATGATCGATATTTCTCCCCCTCCCCCTTCAGCGTTGCCACGACAGAGCATCATGTATGACATCGTGGAGTACCTGTACCACACGGGCACTCCGTCGTCACGGTTACAGGAAGACCTCCCTATCCTCATGTCCCGACCAATCACACAGGAGATACAGCTCCAGCACATACAGGCCATCTCTCAACTTAGGTAAAACTTTCTTTTTTTTTCAATTTAATTTATCATGATAATAATGTCTACTTTTGCACTAGGAAAACATTGTTTGTGCACCATCTCAAAGGTCAATCACCTGGACTAGACATCTGTCACCATGGTAACTGATGCTGTAGCAGACACCCTGTGGTGTTGGGTTACATTATGTAGCAAGTGACAGGACAGAGTTGGAGGGGCTGGTTACCATATAATATAATGTATGAAAGTTTAAGTAATAATAAACAATCATTCATTTATTCATTGAACAAAGTAGTCATTTTTTGGAATGTTAAATTTGTTGCTGAGATGTACTGTCCCCTTACAGGACGCCTCCCCCAGCCCCCTGCACTACTGCACAGTCCCGTACCCGGCCCAGACCACTCAGTAGCGGGGGGAGGTCCCAGCGAGGCTCGAAGCAGGCAAAGAAACGAGCACAGCAGATGAAGAAACTCTACCAACAGGAGGGCAAGGAGGTGGGCTGTGTTTTGTTGTTGTTGTTTGTTCTTATGGTTGCCATGGTAACATGAGAACAAGAATGATCCAAGATTGTTTGATAAACCTACTTCTTCTTTCTTTTCCACAGTTTAGTTCCTCCTGTATTCCAACTTTGATTAGTGTTGATTTTTGTTTTAATGTGCACACTGTCAGACTTAGTGAGAAATTCATAATTATTAATAATGGTATTAAACAAATTCACAACTCTTTGATTTTCTTTGTTTACTTGCTTCAGTTCTTTGTTTGCTAACCAGGCTAGGTCTTCAGGTTTTGGAGCAAGTTTCTAGCAACGCCCCTACAAAGAATGTAGGGGAGATTTTTGTTTGTTTGCCAACCAGGCAAAAACGAACACAAAGTTGCCACCAAATGGCAACCTGTAACAGGCTGAATCTGTTTCCTTCCTTCAGGGTCTGAAGCCAGTTACATGTAATTCCTTGGTAACCAAGCCAACTCTTCAAGTTTCTCTGTTTCCTTTATTCAGGGTCTAGAGCCAGTCCCTAGTGGCACCCCTCTGGATGAGGTGGGGAGGGATCAGTACCTGGGAGCTCCGGGAGAGGACCAGGAAGATTGGGAACAAGAGGCAGACAAGCTGTATGAGTGGACTCAGGAACTCAACTTCGACGATCTGGTTACAACGCCAAGATACGAGATGTAGCAAACATGGGGTGTAGTTACTGTAATGCCACAGTGTAGCCATAATCTTATTGGGTGTAGTAGTGCCACAATGTGGCAATTTAAATGAGAAGTACTGACATCATTATCAAGGAACTCAACTTCGCCACACCTAGATACGAAATGTAGCAAACTATATAGTGCCACAATGTAGCCAATAGCCATTATGGTTTGTCACAAGTATAGTGCTGCCACAGTGTGGCAATAGTGGGACATAGCGGTGCCATTAATATGTAGGAATGAGGCCAAACAAAATAATCTGCCAAATAGCTAAAATTTTAGGCCAAATTAATGTTAAACCTTTAACAAAAAATTTAACACAAATTGGAGGTATTAACGGTGAATTTCAATTAAAAATAGTTTTTTAAAAGCAAAATTCTGCCAGGGAGCTCTAATATTTGTATATTGGGTGCGTCACTGTATATTTTTGAGTGGTTCAAATATTATTGAAAGGACTTTATTGATAAACCAAATGCCATGGATCTATATCACATAATCAGTAAAGTCATATCAAGAAAAATATCATGACATATTTTCAAATATTTGCATTTTAAATATTTTGACACACACACAGAGGCTCCATTGTTGAAGAAAGAATCTTGACACACAATTTGGTGAAGCAGAGTTTATTCTGTAAATAGAGATTCTGTATAAATATAGTTCATGGCGCAGGCAAGTGGGACATCAACAGTTACGGTAAGGCCACAGCAAGTAATTTTTATGGATGACATCAGCACACGCATTTTTGCCTGACTTTGGGAAAAAAAAACAAGAAATTTTGTCGCCTTCTGACAGCGGTCAACATGCCGAAAATGGGCAAAGATGTCTGTTGCCATGCCAGAAGGTGGATGGCAGATACATGTAACTATAGTATAAAGAGAGGAGACAAGAAAGGCTCTGATTTAATGTTTTCATGCTGTGTATATTTTTGATGTTCCCACTGAATCAAAACCATTTGTACAATGATTAAGTCAAAATTTTAAACTGTAGGAACCTTGTTTTTTTGCCCACTCGCGAGTCTAGATCTGTGGAGAACGTCATCCATAAAATTTACTTGCTGTGGCCTAACTCACAGGTCCACACAGTACAGGTAACATGATATGCTTACCGTAAGTCGCCTTAGTTTTGCTGAGAGGGATGTCTGGCACCAAGAGTTTCAGCTGTGTACTGTATACAGTCTAATTTGTACATCAGTGTTTTTATTATTGTTGCCAGGAAATATATTATATGGAGGTGAGGACATTTGCAGCTGTACATGTATGTGGGAACTATTTTTGGTGCAATGATGAACAGTTTGTACACTATTTGTGGTCTGAGCATTTTGTACAGTTCTTGTATGTGATTTTCTAGTAAAGAATCATAAGTTTTGCAACCGTATTCTTGCATTTTCTTCCTTTGATTACTAGTATAAAGAACTTACTGCACATTATTTTCATTCCATAACAAAATGGAACCATGAAATATGTAAATGGTCAAGGCAGGGCAAAGGATTTCTTTGGAGTTTTGATTTGTAAACATGAAATTTATATTAACACAGTCCCTACTGTTTGCAAAAGGATAAACATGTACATTTCACTATGTACTAGTACACAGAGTTACCTTAACTTGTAACCCCTACCCCCAAAGATTTTCATTGACAAGTGCGATGACGGATGTCACTTGATATGCCCGGCCCAGTCTCAATAGGATTTAGTAATAAATTGTCAGACAACCCTTACGCAAACGGCCAGTCTAACTCAGTAACTTGTTTGCTGTGCGGACCAATTCTTTTGATAGACATAATTACATGATTGTACTTTTGGGAAAGATTTGTTAGGCAGATTAAGTGTTTGCAATTCTAACTTTTAAAACACACTAAATGCATCGGGAAGCAAAATGAGCACATCATTCTGCACAAAGTTTATGGGAAAGAAATTTACATCCAAGTCTTGACACTGGTTGCTGCATTATATAAATGCACAATAATGTCAACAATACCAATTGTAAAGCCCCCAAAAAAGGTCAAATTGTTAAGACCTTTACATGAAAATTAAACATGACTTCTACTTAAACATCACACTTTAGCTTCTTAATCTTTCAAATTTTGGGATCAACAGAAGCAGCCTTTCAACATTTGCTCTTGACCCTTACTTACAAAAATGCTTTAAACAATGTAATATACTGATAAATGCAACTTTGGAGTTTGAAGTTGAAATTTAACATTTTCCGACAGGAGTCATTACAATTTATTTACATGTACTGGGCAAAAAAGTTCTCACATTCACATCTTAAATGTGTTCCTTGTTTTCTGCCTCTTGCGTCGCTAAACCACTAATCTTCCTTCAAAAATCCCCTTGTTCTTGTTAATAACTTATAGTAATTTTATGCATAACATTATAGATTGAACAAATACCACAGAGAACATTTATGGCTTTTAGCAACATACAAAGTCCATGTTCTAAGACTAGTTATGGCTAAAAATTCACATGGGCCTCTACAATTATGCAGTTGTAACTTAATTGGCCTCACTGTGCTCTAATTAACAATAACAATATTAATTATGCTAATTTGCCAATCATGGACAACAAGTACAGTTCATACACAGTAACAGTTCAAAATAGCTCATTGAAGAATTATTAATAATAATTACCTAATTTTCCCATTGCAAGCCTTACATTGTATGATTGTAAAACCTTATGTCTTAAGGTCACCTACACCTCCATTGATCATCATCTTAAGATTGTCACACACTCCTCCCAACCTCCGTCTTGACCTTGTAGTTTCAAGGTCAAAATTCATCTTGTACCTGATTGCCACACAACATCAACTTTCAATAATCTCCGCCACCGAAAGAACATTAAACATGATTTGTCAAACATTATGCGATACCAGGGGAGAAATTTACGGTGTAATATTCCCTCTGTCGAGAGAAATCAAAATTACTTTTGAGCTATAAAATATCGGTGCTCTCGTAACATGATCGTAATATACTGTAATTCCTGATTTTTTCATTGTACTGTTATGTTCATTTGTGTTTTCACTGTCACTTCTGTACCGTGAACTTATCATTACAGTTAACAAAATAATTCCTGGACTTTCTTTTTCCTGCACCTGTTGCCACCGTGAATATATAGTTCTGTGAACATGTCCATTTTTCTCAGACCGTGAACTTTTGCTACCGAGAACATAAAGTGAATTACAGTACTCTACTAAAACTGAACTGATAGCTTCACTATCAAATTTCCAGGTTTTATGTCTTCTTATAGACGAACATGGAGACTCCACTCTACTCTTTATCAAATTTAACCCTCTGCCCGCTTAGGTAGCCTTTTTGCACCAAATTTGTATTGGTTTCAGCATCAGCCAGCAGGGAGAAGGTTAATCGTACTGTACCAAGCATTTCAGCAGAACGTACTGCGCTTGCGTGAAAACACAGTTTTTGTTTAACGTTTGGTCAATGTTAATCTCCAAGCAGATCTTTCGGTGGCAAGACAGTATCCATTAGCCAGAAGAGTGTCCATTAGCCACCAAAGCCTTCGGTTGGTGGATACAGGACGGCCAATGGATACAGGATGGCCAATGGATACGGTCTTTTGCCACCCAACCGAAAGATCTGCTTGGAGATTAGAATCAGGATTTTGTCCGTTGTGTCTTTTCCTACCCAACATTTCAAAACTACAGACAGGATGTCACCCCTGAATTCCCTAACACGACCTTAAACAATACGTTCTGTGGAAGTGTAAAACTGCACAGTCATTATGTTCCAGATTTTGCAAAGACACAGTATGTTCTGCAAACATGCTACATGGACCTTACAACAGTCGGAACTGTTCAAGACATTGTCCTTCAGCACAACTCACCAACTTTGCAAACATGCCTTAGAAATGCAAATTATGTTCCAGGTTTTGCCCAGGCACAGTTCGTTCTGCAAACATGCTACATTGATCTTATAACAGTCTGAACTGTTAAAGACATTACTATCGTCCTTCAGCGTAACACACCAGCTTGGCAAACATGCCTTGGAGCTGGTCACATCACCAAATGACCTGTCACACTTGTAAACTAT
Organism: Branchiostoma belcheri; assembly: GCF_001625305.1. Lineage (NCBI taxonomy): Eukaryota > Metazoa > Chordata > Leptocardii > Amphioxiformes > Branchiostomatidae > Branchiostoma > Branchiostoma belcheri. The sequence continues at coordinate 1,545,235 of NW_017804442.1, forward strand.
TCATATCTGAATCTGTCTGTAAAGTCCTACACATTTCCTAACATCATTCACTGACAGATAACTTTCGTTTTGAACCACCTTCAACATTTCTCACAATTTATCTTCAAGTCCTTTTCACTTCTTTCAATAACGTACCAACCATATTCCCCATTTTTAATATGACAGCCCTTTTAAACAAAAATTATTACTTTCCACATATTAATAAACAACAGTAAGAATGCTGACTAACAGTTGCTATAAAAATTTAACGTGGCTAGTAGTAAACTAGATTGCAGATGGCAGTTAACTTACGAAATATCAACATCAATTTTAAATAAGGACATAAGTGCTTCTGTAACAGTCTGGCTAAATGAACAGAACAGGTTTTGTATGAACTATTAAGATTTTCTTCCTTCAACGATTATTTAGTGGGTACTATCCAGGGTGTTTCAGTGATTTTGTAAATGGCAGGCTAGGTAGAAAGGGTTTGGTTTTGTATGATTTTCTTTGTCTTACGACAACTGCCAACGTAAAGAAGCTTTTCACAGAATGACAAGAATTCTAAACCAGCTACACTGGTGTCTCCCAAATCTATTCCTGTTTCATTGCTTCAAGTAGCAGTTCCTCACTGGTTGAAGATTTTTAATTATCCAATTTTTGTTTAATTACCGGTACCAAATTAACGAAGCTATCCACAGATGTTCAGAGAAGAACCAGGTACACTGACATCTCCCTGAATCGTTTCTGTTTTCTTGCTTCAATTGAATTTCAGTGATGGTGTACCAGCCAGGCTTGGCAAAAAGGGTTACATTTTGTATGGAGTTTTCTGTTCCTCCAAATGAATAATAATTAGCAACTTAACGATTAAAGCTATTCACAGAAAGAGAAGCACTCTACCAGCTACACGGATGTCTCCCTAAATCCGTTCCTGTTTTTTTTTACGCGAAAGTTCACGACCATCACCGTGATGTTGTCCAACGACCCTCGATAGAATGCTTGCAGCGTGATACTTTTCGCACCAAAGTGAGGCTCGTCCAAGCGTTCCTTTATAAAGTCCACCGCCTCTTCATTGCTGAACGCATCCCACAATCCATCTGTGGCGAGGATCATGAATTGCGGCCTGATGTCCCTCAGATCGAACGATAAAATGTCCGGGTCTGCCACGATGTAACTCCTGTCCTTTAACGGGTAGTCCCCCAAGGCACGGGAAGTCGCGAGCACGCCCTGCACCCTCCATACCCCGTTATAACTAATGAAACCCCCCGCCTTCTTTATCCTCTTGCGTTCTTTGAGGATCTGGGGTTTGTGGTCGAATGAGAGCGGAATCGCCCGCCCTTCGGCGTCGCAGATAACGCCACGGGAGTCGCCAACGTTTGCCACGGTCAGCTGGTTGTCTTCTAGCAATGCCACCAGTGCTGTTGTACCTGGAAGGGGGGGGGATGACAAAAGTTAGAACAGGAAAGTTAATCTGTTTTCGTACTAATCATAGTAAAATGTTGAACTTTTTTTCCAACACAAGGATTACACAGAAATCACATTTTCAAGGAAATCAGGATAATTAATGACCAATCACTTCAAAACGTAACCTCACGAGAGTTACTGTGAGTTACAGACACGTGTCCTCTCACAAGATTACGTTTTGAAGTGATTGGTCATCCATTTTTCCGCTCCCTGCCTTTGCAAGTTCTTAAAGGACAAATCCAATACTTTCAGTTTTGGGGCCTTTCCACCTAAAATCCTATTCGTAAATGGTGATTTATTGGTTTCTGCCAACCCCGCACATATTTGCGGTGATATCTGACATGCTCGATGTTCCCCGGCTAGCGCCCGATTGTCCGCTAGGCGGCGCTGCGACTGGACCTGTGACGTCGGCGCTGGCGTAAACAATGGCGGGCACTCGAATGGACCTAGCTGGATCGGCCGTGCAACCGTTCCGTTTTGAGCCACAGGCATGGTTCTTGATGCAACAATATCAATTATTTTCAGCTTGACAGAGTACTTGACATGGCCTTAAAGAAAGTCTGATGTCCCTACCTGCGACGTCGTTCTGTGTTTTTGCTGTAGCGACCAGTTTCTTGTCCACGGAGAGAATCTCGTCTGTGAGGATGGAGAAGTGGTCCTCGTGGTTCTTAGCTGCGTCTTCTCTCGTCAGCCTCTGTTCTAAGACTTCTGTCAACTTCTTCTCAGCATACTCCGCTGCAAACTGGGGAAAAAGGAATGAAAAATAAGAAATGGAATGTTTTAGCCATGTCTTCTTCTTTAGCCATGTCAGCCTCTGTTCTATCAGGCCTCCATCAGCTTTTTCTCCACATACTTGGCTGCAAACTGGGAAAGAAATCAAAAGTAAGACGGGTATGTCTGAGTTGCCTATCATGTTATCATGAGTAGATGAGCAATTATACTATAAATCTGGTTGACTTCTCTCAGCTTCTTTTCCTCTCTGTCATATCTGCAAAGTTTTACAAAATTGTAAGTCAGATATGATTATAGAAATTATACCATTATGAGATTGATCGTCTGATATATATTCACAATACAAGACAGACATATCAAGACTGCAATATTAGGAAAGGTTATAATCACATATATCAATATCATCACAAAACAAATTGTTTCAAAGTTCCAACCCGGTGAGTTGTTCACCTATCACTCAGTCTAACTTAAACGTTAAAGCATTATCAGTCTTACACCCCTGAGTGATTAAGTTAATTACTTTGTGAAGATTTAACGGGGCAATTTTCACAGACAATTCTTAATTGGACACGGACTGGGAGACATCATGATGCTTTGTTAATGTTCCAAAACTTAAAGGCAAAACCAAATCATTCATATGCATATACACACGTGATGATAATGTAGTGGGTGAACCCCCATGCTAGCCCTCTATGAAGGCCTGCAAGGGGGGGTCCCGACAACGCTCTACGCTAAATTCGGAAACCTCTCGATTACGCTTTACGACAAATTCCAAATGGCTACAACGCATTACGTAGAATTAAATCGCCGAATACACTCTACGCAAAAATATTAGAGCGGTCCGTCTACGCTCTACGTAGAATTAAAACGGCCGATTACGCTCTACGGAAAAGGGTTTGCGGGGCCCCCTCTATTGTTGAGCGATAAAGTTAAATCATTCGAGAGTAACAAATTAAACGTGAATCTTACTGGGTAACAAATGTGAATTTCATCAGCTTTCAATCAATAGTTTGTGCTTATAAACCTGCATTTCTTCTCTGGTCTCTCAGTCACTGACGAAAGCTAGTGGATACTACAGTGTAGCTGAAACGTCTGACAGTTCCCAAAATCATATCCAGTTGCTTGAGTAACTGCTTTTTGGCGTATCTTATTTGATGTCTAACCTTCACTGACGAATCATCAACTATATCCAATACTAAATCTTTTTTTCAATACCACTATGTCTATTTTCTCACTCCTGCTAAGCAAAAGCCGTTTCCATCAACTATTGCCAAAGATTCTGATGGGAATTAGATGTTCCAGCTAATTAGTGCCGGGTAATTAATCCTGACTTAACGAGCCGAGACTAATTGGGATCCCTCCTGGGTTGGACTATTTGTAGCAGACATTTTGTACCACATACCATGTCAGTACTCACGGGCTAGATCAACTCAGTCACCTGGTTCACGGACACTACTTAGTATTACGCTTAGATACTAAGTCTGACTCAATAGTTGGTACTAATATGAACCTGCTTTTCTGACAACTCTCTAGCGTCACTGATGAAAGGTAGTGGATGCTACCTGAAACGTCTGACCGTTTCCAAAATCATCCAGTTGCTTGAGTAACTGTTTTTGGCGTACATGTATCTTATTACCTGGATGTCTAACCTTCACCGACATAAGTCCAGACAAGATTGTCAGTTGTAATGTTCGTAATTTTGCTATTTTATAAGTAGAGTACATGTAGTTCAATGACTGTCACTGGCTGTGTGTTACAACATACAATGTACATGTACATGTACATTGTGTAATGACTGCATAACAGGCTAAGAGTGTATTGGGTCTGCAAATGGAGTTATTAGCTTTAAACTATGCCCTACTTTTGATGCCACTTATGCAAACTGGGACAGAGGTCAGACTTCCTGACAGAACAGAATCCCAACTCTGGAATCCAGACTTGTGGTAATTATATAGTTTACATACATTATGTAATTGATGTACAAGGTTGTATGAGGTTTGCAGTATAGAGGAACCCGTTTAGAGTACTATAGGATCAGGGGGTCATGGGTTTCAATCCCAGTCTAGTAACTCACAAATTGGACACACACATTTGTCTGGTTCATGTCTAAGGTTAAAGTGCAGCCTGCCAAAAGAATGGGACAGACAACTTCCTCCCTGCAGTAACTCCATAATCAGCAGCTTACAGGTTTCTAAACGCAGACGGGCAGCCAGATTGGGACTTGAACTCAGAACTTCCTGATCATGACCCAGATTGTGTTAGACCAGGATTTGAACCCATGACCTCCTAAATGCAGACAGCTAGACTCAACATGGGCTCATGAACACACACTGCTAGACTGGGGATCGAACCAACAATCTTCTCAATACACAGTCATTGCTGGACCAAGATTGGAACCCATAACCTCCTGAACACAGTCATTGCTGGACCAAGATTGGAACCCATAACCTCCTGAACACAGGCTGCAATCTTCAAGTGACTCGTGCCTGCATGGTACTGTACGTGTGATCCCACCCAAGTTCCATGTGTGCTATAGGTCAGTGATCATATGATTTTGATGTCCTAGAATTTGTAAAGCAGGCTTTTGACAGAACTAATTATACCACTACCAAGGATATAGAAGACAGCCTTTTCTGCAACTACATATTAACTATTGACAGTTGGATTTGAAATTGAAGTACACATCTGCAACTGTTACAGTTGTAACTAACATCGATCCATAAATGCCTTGGTTAAGTCTGCAATCACACATTCAAGTTGTGACCGGTCTATCAGAACCCAGGCAGTCTATTGAACCCAGGAAGCATGATCTGTGAAATGTGAGAACAAATAAGGGCACGATCACTGCTATCTGTCTGCATCATCTGGGCTCGTCACATCCTAAGTTCTGCCAGACGGCCTTGACTTCTAGTTCACACTGGGCTGGACTTATAGAAGTCAAACTCTCCCAACAAAGTTTCGACTTTGGTTTGTACTTTTTGACTTATTTTAGACATTTTTATCGAGCTTTCTTTTTCATGTCGGTATCTTTTTTGCCAGTAAAATGTTGAACTTTGAATATTGGACACTGCCTGGCCAATTTGATATTGTCTTGTCACCAAAGCTGGAGATTACTTACTTTTTATGTGCTTTTCAGCATTTTTATGTGGCTTTCTTTCTTGTACTAGTGTCTTTTTCTTCACCAGCTAATCTAATATGTGGCATTATATTTTGATACATTTGCCCAGCCAATTTAAAACTGTCCTGCAAAGTTTGATACTGTTTTTTAGCCACCAAAAGATCTACTTGGAGATTACAGATTCAGAGTAAACTACCAGGAAGTCTGGCCCACGTGGGAACATATAAGGGCAGCGTTTCCCTCTATCTGGTAGGTTCATCTGTGAACTCATGACTTCCCCTTCCACCCTGCCGTCATGCTGATCACACTTCCAGCTTACTCCTGATACAACCTTGCACAGAAATCTAGGCAGTGTCCATTACAAGGTAAGTGTCTGTATTTGTACTCTTATCACAGTAACTGTTTGCATTTCTGAGATTTACTAGTAGGTGCAGACATGTAAAATGTAGATCAAAATATTGCACAATATCATTACTGATCTTGAGGCACTGAGAATAAAGCTTAAGGGTGGTGCCTCGGTCACACCCTTATACATGTATTTATAGCATCCTTTGTTCTGACAACTATAAGCTAACTGCTGTTTGTTTGTTTGTTTTTACTGATCTCACCATGTGAACACCATGTGAATTTTCTAAAACAAATTTTGCATGATTCAAGAAAGTCTTTTCTTGCCAATGCATGAAAACAAACAAACAAACAAACAAACTTTGAAATTTCAAGAAACAGTAAACACTATATATAAGGTTAATGTCTTTTGTTCCTGCAGCTCTATCTAAGACATGATGGAGACCAGGCTGAAGACCCTCCTTCTCCTCCTGATTGTCTTGAAGGAATCTCGAGCGGCGCCGCCTTGCGAGGGGGACTGCTCCTCTGCCTGTACCTGTTACGGCAAGAACCTCCGCAACGTGCCCCGGAACATGCCGGTTTCCATGACAACTTTCCGGCTCCAAGAGAACAGCATCGCAGCACTTGGGGAGAGGGACTTTGCAAGGTCATCTTTTTGTTTGTTTGTTTGTTTGTTTATTTATTTGTCTGACTCCAGGAGAACAGCATTGCAGCCCTGGGGGAGAGGGACTTCGCAAGGTCAGCTTTTTGTTTGACTCGAGATCTAGAACAGCATCGCAGCTAGACGTGGTCTCTTGATGCTGGTTTACGCTCAGTTCAGTTCAGAGTCAATTAATTGTCTCTCTAGGTATATAACACTTAGTAAGCTTTCTTAAAGTCTTCATTTAGACAATTTTTTCCTGACAATGTTCTTGCAGTTTACACATTAGGAATGGAAGAAAATTGTTCCATGATTCTGTAAAGTTGTATCTGTACTGGGGCTAGTAATATTCAATATCAGCTGAACCTCTGCAATGTTCCCTGCTACATGCCCACACCTATGACCAACTTCCGGTAGACTTCCTGTTAAAGATTTGTCCTTTTCCTAGAATCTCTAAGGCTTCTACAGGATTCCTCAAGGTAGACTCTTATAAGCTTCCTGCAAGATTTTTTTCCTTTCTCAAAATCTGATATATCATACTTGAAAATGTCCACAACTTGACATAGTCTTTCTGTATACCTGTACTCTAGTTGTTGGTATATGCAAGTTTTACCTGGAAACCTGTATGATTATTATGATCAGCATTTATCAAATTAATAGCCACTTATAATCATTGTTAATAATATGATTCATCACCAGGTATAACAACCTCTAGGAGCTGTACTTTTAATGATAACGTTATATAAGAAATCGGTTATCAGTTATTTTCATGAGCATTTCAAGTTACTGTCACAGTGGTAGCAGCATTATACATTGCACATGTTTGACATAATCTTTTATCAGCCTTTATCAGTTTATCACTAAATATCATAAATTTACCACCAGGTATAACAACCTTGAAGAGCTGTACCTGTATGACAACATCATCCGAACCGTCCAGGTGGGCACCTTCACACCTGTGCCGCAGCTCATCGTGCTCTACCTCAGCAGCAACCACCTGTCCTCGCTTCCCCAGGGCCTCTTCCACGGTTTAGATCAACTCGCCTCCCTCTATCTCTCCCACAACTATATTGAAACCCTCCCATCGTTTTCCATAACCGATTTGCCGAAGCTCGAGTTCTTAAGCTTAGGGAACAACGGAATCTACGACGTTTCGCCGGACGCGCTGGTCAACCTGCCAAGTCTCGGGTTTCTGTTTCTAGGCAACAACAAACTCGCGGAGATTCCTACAATCGAAATGTCGCTACCGACACTACACACGTTGTTTCTTTACAACAACAGCATATGGGATATTCCGGCTAACGCGTTCTGGAACCAGCCTAATCTTGTATACCTCTACTTAGACACCAACAAGATCAGTCACATAGACCCAGAGGCATTCAAAGGGCTGGACAAACTGAACAGACTATTCCTTTTCGGTAACCATATAGCTGATCTTCCTGACCGTGTCTTCTTTGGACTAAGCAATCTTGAAACGATACGTCTTCAAGACAACCAAATTTCTCACCTGTACCCGGACACTTTCACTGGTATAACCCAACTTGAATACTTGTTCTTGGACAACAATTATATCTGGGAGTTTCCCGTCGAGGCGTTGTCGAAAGTTAAAATTTACGATCTTTATATCACAAGCAACCAGATCACAACGCTTTCCTTGGAGGCGCACGATGCCATGTTGTCGGTTAATCGCATGTTGGTTATAGACGGTAATCCTTGGCACTGTGATTGCGAAATGGCTCCCTTTAGGAAGAAGATGAACGCATCGTTAGATGCGAAACATTTTATTTCCCACCAGATGGCCTGCAACTCGCCAGGCAAATTTTACGGGAAGCAACTTATTGACATTAATCCGGAAGATCTTACGTGCGACAATGCCACCTCAGTCGTTCTAGGCATCCTTTTTGTGATGCTCCTCATTGGAGGGGTTGTTCTTGTCATAAGATACAGGAAAAGGGTGAGGAAGAGCATCTCTTCTTCGCGCCAAAGGTCTACGGTTGTTTTAAGAGGTAACACAGCAAGGGGAAGGGGAGCAAGTCATCAGATGCACAGGATATCGAAGCCGCCAACGCGCCCGCCGCCACCACGTGTGGCTAGTGGAAAGGGGGCACAGCCGAACAACGTGGGTACAAGAGGGAGTGACCAGTCTTTTGCTAGGCAGCACAAGCAGTGGGATCCTCGGAATGGTGGCCATGCAGGCCTGACAAAGGTTTGTTTGTTTGTTTGTTTGTTGACACAACAAAAGCATATAATATTGTTATGAAAAATTGTGCATGGGGAGAAAGGAAACCCGAGACAGCTAAATTTTGCTAATAAGCCCTCCTCCTATGTGCTAATTTTCTAGCAGTTAACATTGTGTTGATTTTAGCAATATTGAATAAAGAAGTTAATTGTAAAACAATATGCATGTAATACATAGAAAGTAACCATGATACAATAGGAATAATCAATAATTATTGATTGCTTATTGACATAAGGTGGTGACATCAAGAGTGCCATCCAGACCCCCTCCCCCAAAGTCTGGTAAGGTGCCGGGTCCACTGAATAGCAGCAACACCGAAACACACAAGGGTGCAACTGCAAGTAACCCACCTCCAAGGCCTAGAGTTGGACCTGGACAATTCCAGTTACACCCAAAGCCACTAACTTTTGGACAAGTACACAAACCTGTCATAGGACCAACATCAGCAACAAAACAAGGAGGAAAGCGAGAGGGACTAGGGTTAACATTTAGCAATCCTCACAAGACATCTGCAACAGGTGTTCAGACGCAAAAGATCGAAGTTGGAACTTCAAGGAAAACCCAGTTCAGCAAACTCTCTCGGCACACCAGCCTGGCTAGGTGCCTGCCACCTTCACAGCCACCGCCACCACCACCAACTACAACTACAAGTAGGGGGAAAGACAACAGCCGAACTGTTCACAGTAACATCACCAGTGGTGGGGTAACTGCGTCAGACAATCATGGAAAGAAATTCAACCAACAAAGCAATAAGTTCAGCCCACAGGAGAAAGGTTTACGGCAAGCTGGTCGACCGATGATAACAAGACCAAAGCCAAGTGCAAAGCCAGAGCTGCTGCCACGGCCAAAGTTACAGAAATCGCAGCCTAGCAACACTGAGACTGGTGGAGGAAACACAACAAGCAACCTGCAACAAAAGGTATAGAATTCTAACCTCCTAGCAGAGGTTTCGTTGGCTGCAAAAGACAGCATCAAATTGGCCAGGCAGTAGCCATTGGCCAATGGATACTGCCTGGCCAATGGATACTGCCTGACCAATTTGATACAGTAACTGTCTTTTGCTGCCACCGAATTCTGAATCTGTGTGCTTTAGCTGACAGTGATCACGCCTCTGTTTGACATGATACCAGCTAGCATTGCAGGCATGTAGAAGTATCACTATTAAGTCTTCATCCAAACATTTGTCACTTTTTCTCTAGGTTATTTAACCTACCCCATACTCCCTGCTGCCTAACCCATAAACAATAGCCAAATTGCTACTTCAGTGTGCTAAAGGTTATTATTGAATTTAGACAATCCTTATATTACATGTAACTTAACATATAATATACTTACTTACTTGTATAATATGTAATATATGTAATATATAGCTCTCAATTGTAGGGGAAAATTTATCACATTTTTAAACATCTCTGAGATTTTTTTTTCTTTCTTAACCGAATTTAACATCATTTTTCCCCAACCGGGGGTTAGACGTGCTTGCACCAGGTACAAGTCTTTTTTTGAGGCAAGATTTTTTTAAGGCTGGATGCTCTTCCTAACGCCAACCCAAACCCTAGATTGTGATATAATATACCCGTCCGGTTTCATTAATATTTGTTATGAACTTGTGTTTCAACAGGATGAGGCTGGAAGTCTTCCCCATCTCAAGTCTAGCACAGGAGGGGCTACAAGTAGTGTTACCAGTCAGAGTAAAGCACCCAAGTCTTCCAGAAACACAGTATCCGAGAGTGAAGGAGAAACTTCTGTACCAACATCACAGACAACTCTACCACCTCGTGCAACTAACGTGAGGGTCAGCTCTAGGATACAGGCCATTCAGTCTTCTCTGCAACAGTGATACACTAACTGTCTACAAGCCATAACAATTTACTGAAAATGTAGGGAAAGGATGCTCTTAACAAAAACAGATCTTGAGGGCTACATTGTAAGTCTAATTAAGTCGTCCTGCTAAGATGAGGATCAGCATACAGGCCATGCATTCAGTCGTCTCTTCAACAGTGAAACACCTTATAGTACTAGCTATAGGCCATACCAATTTACTTCTTACATTTTCTGACTTTTTGAAATAAAAATGTAGGGAAAGGATATTCTTGAGGGCTAAGACTAAGAGGAGAAAAACTTTGTCCTACTAACGTGAAGATCAGTTCCAAAATACAGGCTATTCAATCTTCTCTTCTCTGCAACAGTGATACACTAACTGTCTACAGGCCATACCAATTTACATCTTAAGTTCTTGGACTTTTTGAAATGAAAATTTAGGGTAAGGACATTCTTAATGAAAACAGATCTTGACTTGAAGGCTAAGACTAAGAGGAAAACTTTGTCCTGCTAACAGGAAGATCAGCTCTAGGATACAGGCAATTCAGTCTTCTCTTCAACATTAACACACTTCTATAGGCTGCACCAAGATACATGTATTATCCTTCAAGTTGGTTCTCTGACTTCTTGAAATGAAAATGTAGGAAAGAGAGCAAGACAAAACAGAGGGCTAGGAAGAAAACTTGAATCTGACTTACAATGTATATAAATTATTCACCCCGGAAACTGTGTGTAAACGTGGAAACATTTAGGGTGCACCAGGTTACATTTCTTGCATCTCGCGCTACTAGTATTCAAAACAAATTTGGGAGTGAGAGAGAAATTAAGAGCCAAAACAGAGGGCAATATTGCCTGACTGAAACTGTACATGTGTGTACCAAGCTGGTACATACTTTCTCCTCAGATTCTGTTTTTTTCTTCCAGTTTGGAATTTTTTTCCAAATCTTACTTTTAGTAAAGATCTAGCAACCTAAAACATTGTGCCTTTACAATAAAGATCAATTGGAATTGTTTTATCATTATATAGCTTGCTTCAAAACTAATCACATCTGTGGTACCCTTTGGAATCAATTTTTACTGAATTACAAATTTAAAGCTCTACCGAAGCCACATGACATGCATGTGGATAGATTAATGTTGGCAATCAATTTCTCAACTTTCCAGACGCAAGAATTGAGCAACAAAGTCTTCTTCGATAATGATTGAGGGCCTGCATGCCCTTTTTCGTAATTAATATTATATAAGGCGTAATCAGGCCTTTTTAGACTTCGTAATTCGTAGGGAGCCTCCCCAAAAGTCAACGTAATTCGTAATAGTTCATAAGCTGCAAGGGGTAAAGTCGTAATCAGCTCTGAGACTTTAACGTAATTCATAATCGGCGGCAAAAATTTTGCGTAATTCGTAATCACTACCCCCTCTTGCAGGCCCTCTTCTTTTTCTCAACTGTCCAGACTCAAGAATTGAGTGAAGATGTCTTCTTCGATAATGATCCTGTCTAAGGAAAGTGTCTGATGTAATTGCTAAGAAAACTAATAAATTGTGACTGAAACTGTGACAATAAAACCTAATGTGTCTTTGGAGAGTGTCTGGCATACCAAGGAGCAGGCTCTATCAATTATATTCCGCGGTTCTTGGGATAATAATGATGTGAAATTAAATTCAAAACCAATCTTCTCTGATGCTTGTGTATTTTATGGGGTCAGATTAAGGATTTTATATGTAGAATCCTAGTAAATAATCTGGTACTGTGTAGCTAGACTGTTTATAATTCCACTCCCATCCCACTGAACAGTCGTATTGTGGTAACCTAACACAGTTAACATTGAGCAGTGTTTCACAGTGACAGCTCTGGTCACATTACCATTCATGTGGTGTAGCGTAAGTCTGGGACATGTCTGGTGCAATCTGAACTGGTCCTTAAGATGTGTCTGAGGAAAGAAACCTGTAAAGGCTACATTTTCTATGGATGATGTCTCATTATCATTAACTGAAATTATTATGCTTACCAAAGGAAAACATATTGTTATGAAATAAAGACTGAACTTCAACTTCCAACACTAGATATAGAATTGGGACTTACCCCAAATTTTCGGTTGACTCCATCAACCTAGTTCACGGAAAACATATTCATGTTCATGCTAAGAAAACATATTGTTTTTGCTCAGTTTCTTCTTCTTCTTCTTGGATCGAGGCTAACATAGTGGAAGACTTCCAGCTCCCAGTAACAGCTGTACTTACTGACATCCTGACCTTGGATCTCTTCCAGAACCAGAAATAGTCTGGCTTCCAGGCTAAAGTTGAGGGAGCCCCAGGGCCTGTAGACCCTGGAAACAGTCTGAGACCCAGGCTAACATTGTTGGAAGACTTCCAGCTCCCAGAAACAGCTGTACTTACTGACATCCTGACCTTGGATCCCTTCCAGAACTCAGACCATCTCCTGGAATAGCTGCCACTGTCAGCCACACACACACCGTTATCTGTCATTAGCAGCAGGCTTAGAAACACACGGGTGGACAGTGTCAACATCATAGACCTCTAGGGAGGACTGCGTATAATGTATTATACAGTACATGTACATACATGTATATGTACATGTGTGACCTTGAGTGGTTAGCATTACCTTGCTTTGGGACCTGCTGAATGTTGAGAATTACATGTAAGGTCCATAAGAAGACCTCCTTACCATGTAGTAAAGAAACGGATACTGAAGTGGTATGGCCACGTGTCATGGTCATCAGGACTAGCCAAAACCAACATGATGAGAGCTAGTCAAAGAGGGACAGTGCAACAAGGAAGGAAGAGGGGTGGGCAATGGAAAAGACGGGAGGATAATATCAGAAACACACAACACTAAGTGAAATGAACAGAAAACCCAAAAGGGTGAGGGAAAACTGGTTGTTCTGTGGTGCCCCAAAACCTTGGGCTTATATAATAGCAATACTACATGATCTCCAAGCAGATATTAGGAAAAGATCATATCTTTATGAAATTTTCTGAACACACTTTTACTGGCTTGATATCTGACAGCCAGTCGTCACATTCGGTTCTTACCAAAAATCTGCTTAGTCCAGGCAGAACGTTCTACCTACTAGTACATGGAGGCTAGCATGCCCTTTTCTGTAGAGCGTAATCGGCCGTTTTAATTCAATATAGAGCATAGTTTCCGCATTTTGCACAGAGCGTATTCGCTGTTTTAATTCTACATAATGCGTTGTATCCACTTGGAATTTATCGTAAAGCGTAATCGAGAGGTCTCCAAATTCAGCGTAGAGCGTTGTCAGGACCCCCCTTGCAGGCCCTCGTACATGTACAGACCACATGTTCTAATTTAAACATTCATGCCTCTGTTACGCTACGTCTAACTGCCACATGTGGCATTTCGCCTGATCTGAAACAAAGATGGAATCGTCACCGGAAAATTGGCATATTAGGTGCCTCGCTACATTACCCGCATTAAGATCCCAGGGTGCATTGCAACGGACCGACGCACACGACTTTCATTTCCGATTCACCATTACAAGGTTGGAGGGTTGTGGTAAATGATGTTATTAGGCTAAGCGTCTTTCAAGACATTTGGAGCAGATGCATGCATTTTTTAATGGGTTAAACTAGAAAAGAATTTATAACTGAGATTGGGAGTGAAAACAGACAAATTGCTCTATATACATGTATTATTTTTAATAAAAAAAATTTAATATACTTTAGACACTGTTTATTAATAGATAAATATTAGCATCTTTCCTTTCTGGGCCACACTGGAAAAGAAATAGGGATTGAAAATTTAGCATTTATTTATCAATTTAGAGAAATTGATTTCAGCTTAAACTGAGATCTAAATGTCCCAAATCAAAGCCTGTTCGCTTGTTTTGCATAATAATATAACCAGTAAACTGCCTATAGGCATGACCACACCAGAAGTCTATGTGTCAACTGTGCATCTGTTCTGACCCAAAACCAATTTGAAATAAACATTTGTGGGATCAAACCCATGACCCCTTGATCCTACATGTCAGCTAGCCTTACACCACTTGGCTATTGATGAAACATTAGGCTACTAAAAACTCCCAAATTAAAGTCTGTTTGTTTGTTTGTTTGTTATGCATAACCAGTAAATTGCAAATATGCATGACCACACCAGAAGTGTATGTCAACTGTGCATCTTTTGTGGCCTATAACCAAATAACCAATTAAACATTTGTGGGGATCAAACCCACGACCTATCGATCCTACATGTCAGCTAGCCTTACACCACTTGGCTATTGATGAAACATTAGGCTACCCAGTCACATGATATACTGGCCAGTTAACTGTTAAGTGGTCACATTGGGCACCTAGCTATTAACACCCAAGTGTTGAAAGTGCACCTAGTACTGAGCTGAAGTGGATATCGATTATTTGTGGTATTTACTATAATTAGGCCTAGGAAAGAATGTACATGTTACCTGTTTCCTGACTGACCCTAGAAAAAACTGCTGATCATCTATAGCCTTTTTTTGTGTAGCTCTACAATGGACATAATTTTTTCAAGCTTATCAACCTTTCCTAGCTCTATGATCTGACACCTGAGTGATTAAACGTTGTGCAATCAAATTTTGAACATATTGACATTGAAAATAGAAGTGTGCTCATGAAAAAATTAAATTGTTTATTATATAATAAGTTAAATTACTAGAGATTGCCAAAGTCTAAAAATAGGAAAAAGACAACCCTAAATTTTTCAGGACTGAAACAGGAAACAGGAAACACAACATTTTTTTCCTAGGCCTTCCGTTAATAGGCAATACTGACCATCAAGCTACCTGGTACTTTTTCGGCTTGAACATTGTCATTGAGTATTGTCTGGCCTATTAACACCAGAGTGCTGTACTTCTACTACTAGATTGGAGTGGATATCGATTATTTCTGGTACTCACTGACCAACATTAAATTTCTTAACAGCTCCTGAAAAAGGGCAAATCATCCTCCGGGGCGTCGGGTGGTGTAGTGGTTTGAGCAATCGACTGTGAACCGGGAGACTCGGGTTCGATTCCGAGTCGTACCCGGGAAATGTCTGAACATGCACCCCGACGTTGTGCCCTTGGGAAAGTGTGGGGTCGTGTGGCGCAGTCGGTAGCGCGTTCGGCTCACACCCGAGAGGTCGTGGGTTCGAACCTTGCCCATGTCACCGATCTTGTGCCCTTGGGAAAGGCACTTTACACGACTTTCCTCACTTCACTCAGGTGTAAATGAGTACCTAGCTTCGGCTAGGGACGTCCCTCGGATAGGACGTTAAATGGAGGTCCCGTGTTTGGGAGAGCCACACCCCACGCACGTTAAAGAACCCACCGCACTTATCGAAAAGAGTAGGGGGCCTTCCCGGTGTGAGTGGTTCAAGCCTTACAGTCCAGTCTCGGGGTTGACATCTTTGAAGAGGTGATAGTCACCTGTTATGTCAATCCTTCCACAAATGTGGTAAATCGTCATAAAAAAAAAAAAAAA
>NW_017804442.1:1561067-1579922 GCF_001625305.1 Branchiostoma belcheri
CACTTTACATGATTTTCCTCACTCCACCCAGGTGTGAATGGGTACCTAACTTCGGTTGGGGAAAGCCGTATTGAGGTCACCTTGTGGCGCCAAATGGCAGCCGCACAGACCCTTGCGACATATATTATAATATGTGTATCATTTTATTATTTGATTGTTGTAATTGTTGTGATTTGTATTTGATTATTATGTGATACCCTGCATCAATTCAGCCGTATAAAGGCTGGGACTGCACAGGTACTGTTTGGACAATAAAACCATTTTATAACAAGTAGTAGTGAATTAGTGTCCATCAGAGTTATCTGTACTGTGTATTACATGTGACCTTAGGTGTGACCAGTAATGGCTTAAAGCACTGTGGCGAATCGATTCTCAATCCTGCTCAGTCCAAATGGTAATAGATTTGTTACAGTGTACTTAAACACTAGCAATAACATTGTCACTCTGTTACAATTAAAATTGTTACTTTGTTACAATTAGAGGCTACAAAACTGTTTCACTGCTGATTTTCTCAGTATCTTTTGCGTAAATGTTGGTCAGTAATTCCTTATTATTATCACTACTACTTGTTGGATCATTACGGTAAGTTTTGCCTGAGCTCTGTGACGGATCTGGAGAAAACCAGCAGGAAGATTGCAAATTTCCGGAATCATCTACGCTTCAGTCTATTTGCATATGAATCAATAGCTTGTGCTTATAAACCTGCATTTCCCCTCTGGTCTCTCAGTCACTGACGAAAGCTAGTGGATACTAGCTGAAACGTCTGTTTCCAAAATCATATCCAGTTGCTTGTGTAACTGCTTTTTGGCGTACTTGTTGGATGATTTGCCTTTTTTCAGGAGCTGTTAATGCCTGACTAATGCCGTAAGCAATTAATTGGCAGCAAAGTGGCTACTTCAGCATTTTAATCAATGAGCACATTTATAGATCAATTTATTGAAAATCGTGTCAATCCTATTACTAGTAGAAAGGCATTTAATCCAAAATGGCTCATTTGACCTACATTGTGAGCCATTATACACTATTGGACTACAATAAAATATAGCTTGCCCTAAATCACCATCAACTCATCCAACGTTTAACCAATCGCTTAGCTTATTCTTGCCTCAAAACCAAATTTAGATGACCTAGAAGCACGTATCACACTTGAACAGAATGAATATTCAAATATGGTACCAAAATAGAAAAAAATATACTGAAGGCATTCATTATTTAGTTTTCAATGAAAAAAAAAAGCTGGTATCCTAGCTTACTCCTGCCTCAAAACCAATCCTAGCTTCAAGTTAAACTTAGAAAGAGTCTATAAATCCTCTACATTGAAGAATGAAGCTTGTTTGTACATCTTTAACAATTGTAGAGAATGATACTCAAAGAAATTTTTAAAAAATTTAAAAAATACATGTGACTTGTACAGAATGTCAAACCTAGTTTTTAGCAAACTGAATCTTTAAAACTAGAAAGGCCGACATTTGCTTGAGAGCAAATGCAGCAGATGGCTTCACCCTATCCCCCATACCGAAAATGGATCTATCCTACGATGGCTGCCAATAGTCTACACCCCCATGCAGAAATGGAACCTTCCAATGCCGGAAATAGCCAAAAAGCCCTATTTTACATAACTTTAAAGTGGTGCATGTCAAAATCGTGAATGACATTCTTTGGACATGTGTCCAAGGTATTCCCATACCAAATTTCAGGTCATTCAGATTTAATATTAGGGCACAGGAGCCAAAAATGTACATTTTGGGTCCGAAAATAGCCAAAAAGCCTTATTTTTCCCAATTTTAAAGTAGTGTATGTCAAAAGCTTTAATGGCATTCTTTGGACACATGTCCAAGGTATCCCCATACCGAATTTCAGGTCATTCAGATTTAATATTAGGGCACAGGAGCCAAAAATGTACATTTTGGGTCCGAAAATAGCCAAAAAGCCTTATTTTTCCCAATTTTAAAGTGGTGTATGTCAAAAGCTTGAATGAGTTTTTGTAGACATATGTCCAAGGTATCCCCATACCAAATTTCAGGTCATTTGGTTTTAGTACCTGGGAACCAGATCTCAAAATGTATATTTTTTGCCTGAAAATGGCCAAAAAACCCAAATAAAACAATTTTAAAAAAAAATGAAAAAAACGCGTCGGGGTATTTGCCCACTCTACCTTCATGCCAAATTTCGTGTTATTTGGCCGGAAAATGGCAGAGATGAATCCATTTAAAGAAATGGCAGGAGGAGAAGGAGGAGAAGGAGAAGAAGAAACATGAGGGAACACAATATGTCTTCACCACTTTGTGGTGAAGCCATAACAAGTCTAAACCCCGGGTGGCCTAGAATTTAGGTAGAGGCTGGGCAACCTTTACAATATATTGAAGAATGAGCCTTGTATAATAACACACCACCCAGACTGTGCTCCATACATGATTCATAAGGACAGACCATACTGTGTCTATCTGTAATCCTAGTCCTCCTGGGAGGCTGGAGCTTTGCTGACCTGACTGTAACGACTGATGTCGGACCCGTGAAGGTGTATTGATGATTCTATTAGTGTGGGAGACACTGTCACTTCAGAAATGGACTTGTGTGCTCTTTTGCATCATGGCAGTGTCTGTGTGGATGTAGAGTTTAGGATGTAGAATATTTTAGCTGTTCTGGTTATTTGAGACATGGCAATCTTGCATACTGTAAAGCCTCCAAAATAAACTTCATCAATTCTGCTTCTTGCCACTATTATAGTAGGTGGCTTACATATGCATATAGCAGTGAGATAAGCAAAACTCCAGTCAGAAGCACTGAGGAAGGTGTCTGATAGACACCGAAATGTAAGCAAGATAAGGTTTTAAGGACATTACTGGTTGTGTAGAAGAAAATTCCTATATAGTAATAATACTAGTAGTATCTTTATATCTTTACAATTTATGTCGTGCGTATCAGTTTAATTCCTTCTCTAAATAGTAGTATCTTATATAAAGCCCACTGCCACCCTCCCACTTGGAGCAGTACTAAACACCTGGCCAGGTACAGGAAGACAGATGAGGGGATCTGGGAGACTTAAAGGAGCAGAAAGACCTTAAGACGGCCGCATCTGTCTTCAGGTGTGTCTACTACAACAGCAGGGTTGGGACTTGGGAGGATAACATCAATGTTAGCAGGATCTTAAGACATGGTCTTAAAAACAGGGTATGGTATTTCCTGATATCATTCTTACGACTTCCATACATGTAGCTTGTGAAATATCAATATCATGGTATTTACTAGCAAAAGGAAATCTCTCTGATCTGTTTCTAATTCTCAACACACACAAACACACACACACAGACACTGATAGATACATAGTTACGTATACACTTTTATCAGATATACATTGTATAGAGAGAGATATCAAGAGATATAGATAGATAGACAGATAGATAGATACATGCATACATACTAGCACCTACTAGTAAATGTACATACATTGATACTATCATACATACATGTACTACTGTCTAAATATAAAGAGATAATAAAATAGAGGAAATTTTTTCCAAGCTGAATCTGCAGATTCCTTGTTATCCACTTATCTTCTGTCATCTGAGTGTGTAATACCTGCATGCACTCCTCCTCACTATTGACTTGACCCAGTTCTATTCCTTCCTCACATTAGACACGGCAATTTGGTCTGTCAGGCTGATTGAACGGACAGATTTTACATCACACATCGCAGCAAGTTTCTATCAAATGTACATGTCAGACACTGGCCGGGACTGAACATTTTGTATGTTTTGTTGTCTTCTAAATCATATTTTTGCATTGTTCATGATACACCCCCATGAAACTCCTTCCTCTTCGCCCCCGCCGTTCTGCTTCGCCCCCGCCCCGTTCTGCTTCGCCCCCGCAAAAAATCTGCTTCGCCCCCGTCGGTCCTCTACGCCCCCGGCGCAATTCTGCTTTGCCCCCGTCCTTCTGCTTAGCCCCCAATGGCGGCACAGCTCACAGTCGACACGAAAATCGTCTGCAAAATAACAATAAAGGCTGTGCCGCCAAATTTAAAGTAGCCCATGCTCCGGCAAACATTCTGGACCACCTTTCTGCCAAGTGGCGTTGCACAAATCCTTCCCATTCAAAAGTTTACCCCTACCTCACGGCCCGTCAGTGGTCTCGTCTAGTTTTTACACAGCATTCTAAATCCATGTCACCTCACACAGCAAGGTATTGCCTTATAAATTCTACTTAGTATTTGCAGCACAATTTTTAACTTAACGCTATTACTGATAGCTGTCATTTTTTCACTATTGTCTACTTGTATCAAAAGGAACACGATTAGTTACTGTTCAATTGGCTGATACAAAATCCCGCCATTATCCAAGTTGGCTTTAATTAGTACCCACCTTCCATGGCGATCAGCCTAGCGTCTGTCCAGCCGTGAGTGAAATTTCCCGCCAGTACTTATAAACGTAAGAACCACTGACGGGCCGTGAGGTAGGGGTAAACTTTTGAATGGGAAGGATTTGTGCAACGCCACTTGGCAGAAAGGTGGTCCAGAATGTTTGCCGGAGCATGGGCTACTTTAAATTTGGCGGCACAGCCTTTATTGTTATTTTGCAGACGATTTTCGTGTCGACTGTGAGCTGTGCCGCCATTGGGGGCTAAGCAGAAGGACGGGGGCAAAGCAGAATTGCGCCGGGGGCGTAGAGGAACGACGGGGGCGAAGCAGATTTTTTTGCGGGGGCGAAGCAGAACGGGGCGGGGGCGAAGCAGAACGGCGGGGGCGAAGAGGAAGGAGTTTCATGGGGGTGTGATATTTGTTCATGAATATAATATCTAATCCTTTCGATGTTTTATCAATTCCTACCAAATATAGAGAAAATCCACCCAAGCTTTTTCGAGTTATCATGTTTACAGACACACAGACGGACAAACACACATACACACACTCTCACACACTCTCACACACACACACACACACACAGTACACTCACAAACACAAACACACACACACATAAACATACATTCACACAATCACACACACACAAACACACACAAACACACACACACACACACACTCACACAACCACTCACACATACTAACAAACACACACACTCACACACACACACACATACTAACAAACACACACACACAAACACACACACAACACAAAGGAAATAAAACAAAATAGCTGTGGCCTTCCATCTCCCCACCACATGTAAGCACTGTGCCCTACAGAAACAGGGGAGCAGGTGCTGGAATCACTGACTATAAATAGTTTCTCTGGAGCAGACGACCTCATCACAACCCAGCAGACCTGAAACCTACCAACACATGGGGCCTTGAGAAACACAAGGATGAACACACATACAGTGTCTGCCTAGTACAAAATTGATATAGTCGGTATACCGCCCTTCGGCGTAACACACCAGCTTCGCAGGCACGCGACGCGGCGGCAGCTAGCTATATCACACCGACCGACTTGTTACACTTAATCTTTGCACATTTGATTGCAGGAGTTGTTAAAAGCTTTCTAGTGATGATGCCCCTACTGTGCTTGGTGGCAACCAGTTCCAGTCTACGATAGTTCTGGGGAAATACGAGTAAAACCTACCAACACATGGGGCTAGGAGAAACAGAAGGAAGAGCACACATAGGTATACAGTGTGCCTATAACCTACCATCATCTACATACTAGTGATGCAGAATGAAGTCTATTAACAATATGAAGATGTTTTTTTACACTATAAATACTAGCAATATGTTGTAGAAGAATATTCAATTTCTTGAGAGAAAATCTTGTGTCATTGTGATCAAAATGTGACTGCTTTAAGCTTATTTTCCATTTTGTATGTGGTCAGCGATTATAAACATAACAACAGCTAAGATTCATCATTAGCATTAAGCTAATAAGGCACTGAAATAGATTGTACTTATTTTGATTGTAGCTATTTTAGCATTTATTACATTGTGCTGGCTTTGACTTAGACTGTACACTGTATGTATGGTTGTACAGTATACATTTTGTTATGTGATGTGCTCTGTTACATGTAATGTTGGGTGCACAATTCCAGCAGTCACTGCCTGTGGTCCATTTGCAAATTGCACTGTTGCAATGAATCCACATAATATCATTATAATTGAAACCACAGACCACATCCCTATCAAAGATACATACCATAATGTTGATGACCCATATTGTAATAACATATCATTAAAATGGGTCATTACTAGTGCCACCATTCCCCACAGCTGTGCAGTCAATAATTATTCTGTTACAAGCTTTATTTCCAGTGCATAGTCTAGCCTCCATAGCAAGCCAAAAAAATTGGGGGTTTGGGGGTCTTCAGGGTCTTTGAGAGCTTTTATGTGCTATTTTCTGATTGCATGTAGACAACATAGCCGGCCTGGTTGAATTACTCCCGTTTTTTGTACTGGGCTGATCAGAAAACAGCCGAAGACCACAAAACCCCCAGTTCTATAAGCCTGCTACGGAGGCTAATCAGAAAACAGCCGAAGACCACCAAACCCCCAGTTCTATAAGCCTGCTACAGAGGCTATGTATAGTCCAAGATAGAACCAGGGAAAAAGCTGAGGATATATTGACAGACTATGCTTGTCAAGAAGAATTTTGTTTTACAGCCTGACAATATAAATTATTTTGTAGCTATTGACAGACTGTTGTTGTGAAAAACACTTACATGTACATTGTGTAACTCTAACTCTAACCCAGATATAACCTTACCATTGCAGAGGATGGAAAAAGTAAAATGATTAAAATGTAAGACTTGAATTAACATTCCTGAGATAAATAATCAACTGTACCTTTAAAAAGGTTAAAAAGAGACACAATCAGGGATTGAACCCAGATAGACCTCCTGTTTATAAGTCCAAAGCTTTGTTACTGACTAAGCTATATATATGTGGTTGATGGATTATATAAGCAAGTTGTATTGGATTATGGTATTCCTATGCTGCCAGTCAGTAATATTTTTGCATATCATTATCAATCAATAGTTTGTGCTTATAAACCTGCTTTCCCCTCTGGTCTCTCAGTCACTGACGAAAGCTAGTGGATACTAGCTGAAATGTCTGACCGTTTCCAAAATCAAATTCTGTGTTGTTTGAGTAACTGCCTGTCAGTAATATTTTTCTTTCACTATTGACACCCAGGACAGCTTGTCCATAATAAAAGCATGGCAAAAGTAACAAGTCATGGCCTTACATTGTATCTCTCCCCTGGGAATAACAGGAGAAGCCTGTATACTCACTCCCAGTCCCAGAGGAATTCAATAACAGAAATATCACACAGTCCTAGCCAGGATATGAAATACCTTATGGCAGGCTCATGAATAAAATATAAGATATTTTTCTCACCACGTTTTGTGACTGTGTATATACCGAATATTGGTCAATTTCTCTGTTTAAATGTACTATATATTCTACATGTTCTATGTACTAAGTCCCCAATAAAATTAGTTGGGGACATTTTAAAGGTTTTAAGTTAAATTTTAAGGGGCTAGCAGAATTGTAGTGTCACTAAAGTACCGGTAAACCATACTGTAATACAAATGTCCATCTAAAACTGTATGCAAGTTAGTGATTTATACCCAAATATGTGTATGTCTAGCTGTTCGCTTCTTCAGTTCAATATATTTTTTTCTATCACGTGTTATTGTAAACAATAGCCTGGATTGTAACACTCCTGGCTAATCATTGGTTTACAGCAAAGTAGCAGAGTTCTAGCTACATGCAGAAGTCCTGGTGATAGAAAGAAGATCTCTACATGGTTAGTGTTAGATCGAAATCTGTGAACAGTGGGTAAATCATATAGGATATTGCAGTTTTCTGGTACACGACAATGTAATTTCAGCCTGTCAATATCCATAACCCCGGGGAAGGTGGCAGACAGACTATTGACATGTTGGCTGGTGACATTACAATCATAGTTGTGTACAGGAGACAACTCCAATATCCTCTTAGAGCTATAGTTTATAGTTTAATAGGGAAGTATAACCTGGAAGAATAACTGTCACCCATGGCACAATAAACCACAACAAACAATAAACAAAAAAGGCAATACATTGGCACCCATACCCGGTACAACAATGTTTGCAGACTTCCAAGTGGAACGGTCACTGTGAAAACTACAGACACAAAAGCAGCAAAGCTGGAAGATATAATTATACAGTATATGTGAGATGGTATCCAACATCAGCAGTACTGCCTAGGTGACCTGCTTGTTGTCATTTCAATAAGATAAATATACAATAATAAATATTATATAATACATGTCATATATTTATAAGTGTATAATGTATTTTATACAGTTATAATTATAAGTACTTACATCTCCCCCGTGTCCGTCAAAGATCTCGAAGACGGACGCTCCACTCTTTGCTATGTTGGTGATGACACTGTACCTGGAGGAAGGACAGAATGAAAGAATGGAAGAATGAATGAGTACATACTACTAGTACACAAGCCTGGGTGCCATCTGATTTGCTATTTGCTCCTTGCATTCATTGGCCCCAGCAAATCAAATGGGAGCTAGGCTATTAGTAGACGGCAAATTCTTAAATACTTTTTGTGAACTTTCATGAAATCAAAATTTTATGCATCATTCTTCTTTATATCCACGACATCAAAATACAGTCATGGCAAAATATTTAGGAACAACTGTAAAAACAAAACTAACAATGATGGAATATCCACAATCCAATCATTCTGATTATTAGACAAGAAATTATGAACTGATATTTTTCATTACCAGTATTTGCTGATGCTATCCATACTGATTTACATCATTAAGATATGCCAAATGATATTGTAGCATTTTATTCTCAATCCAACATTCCTCTGCAGGTGTTCAGTGCTGGCTTTCAGACATATATTATAATTATTACCTATATATATCTATACCTATATATTACCTATACTAGTACATTTTAGTTTGATACAGGAATAGTCTGGCATAGACAAATTACATTTACATAGCCACACCCACCTGGGTAAGAAAAATAGAAATGCTACATAATGCAAAAATTAAGAATTTTTCAAACATGCAAACATGCCACTTTTTCAGTGGTTGGGTACTGGTATTCAGCTGTCTAGACGATGCTTTGTTATTTGTCCATCTCAATGTTTGTGTAATTATTTTCTTTCCTAGTCTACGTTAAGCTTTTATATATCCAGTGACACCTGAAAAACAGGTCAGCATTTAATAGACGCTGGCATTGTCTCACCTCGTAAGATTATATACTGGTGAAATAGATAAAATAAAAATTGAAAATGAAATGTTGGACTGTAACTTAAACAGACAAAGAGGATCATTCTATTGTACAGTACTTGAGTGTGATCTATTAGTAAAGTTCAGTATTTTAATAGATAAAAATGAAATGGTTGAACCGTTGAACTGTTATAAAACATACTAGTAATTTGACAGGCAGCTGAAACAATATTTTATCATATATTACCTGTCTTCCATGTGTTCCCTTCTACTGTCTAGATAAAAAATCAAATGGATTCATTTGGATCCACATTTAAACTGTACACTAAACATTGAACTATTATATAACATTGACAGGCAGCTGAAACAACATTTTATTATATATTACCTGTCTTCCATGTGTTCCCATCTAACGTTAGATAAAAAATGAAATTTTTGAACTATAAAAAAGTATTATATAACGTTGACAGGCAGCTGAAACAACATTTTATCTTATTACTTGTTTTCCATGTATGGTACCAGGATTCAGTGTATTATTTGGTATCTGAGTGTGATCTAATAGAATAAAATAGATACAAAATAAAATGGTAGAACTATTAACTAGTTATATAACATTGACAGACAGCTGAAACAACATTTTATCAAGTTACCTGTCTTCCATGTGTTCCCTTCGGCCCTGGATCGCGTAAACAGCCACATTATCCTTCCTGAACTCCCATATCTGTGCTAGTTCCTCCTCACTCACATCCTCACTCAGATCCAACTGTGGTTCCTTGGCTGAGACAATGTGGTTCTCTTGGATCACAGTGGCCAATTGGGAAGTCCTGTTACTGAGGGACAGCTTTGCCTGGTTAAAAATAGCCTTGATGTCCGCCCAGTGATGCACATAGCTGTAGATGGCGACTCCTATGAGCGTCATGAGCCACGTTTCAGGCCGCAAGAGGAGGTGTTTGACAACCCGCCATAGCAGGCAGAAGAACGCCATGGTTGAACGGCTTACGGGGTGGACCGGGCCGGGGGCGGAGTCTTGTCGGGCCGTGGTGAGGGGTGGTACCGAGCGGAGGGGCTGGGGCGCCGCGGTGTTGCTGAGTTGGCGCTGGCTGGGTCAGGCGGATAGCGTTACGGCTGCTGCTTCTCCTGATGACAGCAAGCTGTCATGTCGGGAAAAATGGTGATGGACGGCGGCGCTGCACTACAGAAGGGGGAGGGGCGGGCCATTCGCACGGAAAACTCTCGATCCCGCCAAGAACTCTCTCTACCGCCTTAGAATTTAGACAACATTGCCAGCTTTCTGCGCCTGAAACAAGCAGGAAAGAACGTTTTCGTGATCACACAACAACATGACTTCAAGGTAAAAACACCGCACTTAAATCGTACAGACGCAAATGTTTGTTGAAGAAGGAAGAAAAGGCGATTTTAAGAAACTCGCGATCATTCGCATTTTTTTTTTTACATCTTTCTTCCCAGTACGATTGTGATATATTTAACACACGACCCCACTACAAGCTATTTCTTAAATCAGATTTCTTGAGGGACCTTGCGACCTCCAAGGTGGCCGAAGTTAAAGGGCGTCTTCACGTAAACAAGTTTCAGACAGACCACGTCAGCTAAGCTAAAGCCCTCGGGGGGAAAGCTCGAGCCTTGCTCCGAAAGGACCGAAAACATTCACCGCCGAGTCCCGTTTTCTCACAAAAGCACACTCCTACACGGCTAAAACACCTACCTACCTTCCACCCAAGCTAGCAGACAAGCGTTCACACGTAAAAAGGGCAGTTTGCGGCTCGATTTTGCACAGGAAATAGAACTTTAAAGGTAAAATTTGGCTCCGAACCAAACATACCTGCAGCAAGTTACCACACCGGAAGTGGAGACGACAGATTTTTTTCAAACGTGGTGCATGCTGGGATGGATTTGGACGATGCCATTCAAAATAAAGGTTAATTTTAGGAAGATTGTTTTATTAAAAAAATTAGTAAAGAGATGAAACAGTTTTAAACATGACAATGGAATATTATGTACTTTTTAGAATCAATTTCGATGTATGATTTTCTATGCAGCGAATTTTACGAAAAATATGAATGATTTATTTTATTGAGAAAAAAACACCCCTATAGACAGTATGGAATGTCCCCAGTCAGCTGACCCGGTGTAGCGATTAGGTAGCAACTTTGAAAGAAGTCCAAACAGGTAGAAGTTTACCTGGCGGCTTTCCTTTGTACACCTGGCGACAGGTGAGGTCACCTGCGGCAAGGACACGGAATCGCTGTGTCACACCGGCGTCTTGCAAGACATTCGTGCGGCGTCAAGACGCAAAAATCACGCGCCAAGGAAGTTTCGCAAGATGGCAAGAAATTCTCGAAGATCTTGGGTCGATAAGGAGTGGTTCTTCAGGTGAATTGGCTTGTTAAGAAGCCGCCAAGTGGTTTTACACAGGTGTAAATGTACAGGTAGGTCAAAGCATGGTGTCTATGTGTCACGTTGCACACTTAGTTCCTTCAGAATCAAACTTCTGTTAAGTGATTCTTAAGTGTTGAAGATTGCTTAAAACTTTGATTACGACTTAGTTTATTGAAATTTAAGGGCTTCATGTGTAAAAATCATGTCTATAGTTTGTCTAAAAGTGTTTGTTTCTCTCTTTCCCGACTACTGAGGTTATTAAGTTACATTGTTGTTGTTATGAAGTCGATTGTTCTGCTAGTAAGAGTGTCACCCTAAGGTTGAGGACTTGTGTATGTTATGCATGTTATGTAAGTACAGGCATGTTTGTGTGTGTGCGAAGATATGTGAATATCTGGTATGTAGTGGTTCTCTTCTTGGTCTAAGGCCACACCAATTTAATTTCTTGGTTAACGGATTTGCCGCTTCATTTTTTTTATTTTTTATTTGCAAATAAAAATAAAAATCCAGAATCAACTGCAAAATGCTCATATTTTGCCCTGAACAGTTGAAAACAGTCCTTTTCATCCTAGTTGTTCAAGTTATTCCATCTTTCAATGCAATGGTATCATTAAAAGTTCAAAATTCATTGTTTAAATTTTGAACCAGCCTGGTGTGTTGACTTCATGGCTCCTATCCTACCATTTTGGGCCATAATACGATGCCTAGGCCTGTTTTTATTTTTATTTTTTTTTTCGCCCGCCCGCTCCTTTTTTTTGTAGAAAAATCCATTAACCAAGAAATTAAATTGGTGTGGCCTAAGAGTGTTAGTTTGGTTTGGTTTTCTTTTTAATGCCCACGATCATGATAATGTTCATTCTGGCATGCTCATTTTCACCTGAGTGAAGCTTGAGGAAAGTTGTGTAAAGTGCCTTTCCCAAGGGCACAATATCGGTGACAAGGTAGGGTTCGAACCCGGGACCTCTTGGTTCCGAGCCGAACACGCTACCGCTATGCCACACGACCCCACCTGTGTTTCTCTCCTTCATAATTAATACTTAAGGACAGCTAGCTTGTCAGTTTAGTAAATATATAAATAGCTATTTTGGAAGAAAGTTACTATCACAATGTTCACTTCGTTTTGTCAACAACGTCGGTAAAGAAAGTCATACACAGTTGGAAAATAAGTCATGTTTTGACTTCAACTTAGAGTTCATCTGTGTTAGAAAAAAAGTCATTCCTACAACAAAATTCCAAACACGAAAATTGGTTTCACCCAAAGTCGACTGTCCATTTCCAGTCTTAAATGTCAGAGAATGGAGAATTCAATGCTTGGGTAAGTCCAATTCTTGAGTCAGGAACTACATTTTAACCTTCCTTCCAAGCCATGTTCTGGTACAGCAAACATCAGGGAAACAGCTGGCAAAAGTCACCACCTTCTGACTTTTAGTCAGCCCTTAATTTAGTTTGGGGTAAACGGAAAAGATGACATGTGTGAAAAGCTACACAATACATATGACACCACAGTAACTAAGTTTAAATTTATCATGAAAGTTCATCTGTGTTGGTAGTTATCATAGTAAAATGTTGAACTTTATTCCAACAAACACGTTATACTGAAAGATCAAATTTTCAGCGACAAATTTGATCTCTATACAAAAGTCACCACCTTCTGACTTTTAGTTCTGCCCTTAATTTAGTTTGGGGTAAACGGAAAAGATGACATGTGTGAAAAGCTACATAATGCATATGACACCACAGTGACCAAGTTTAAATTTACATCAGTGAAAAAAACTGTTACAGGTACTAGGGGGTTAGGTTTCATCTTATCTTATCTGAGGGATTTTTTTCTCTTTCTCCTAAATTGTTGGATAATCCCTAAATAGCTCAACCATTAAACCCAGTAGCACACTAAATGCCAGCTCCTGTGGTTAATGATTTTCTGAAAAGCAATAAGAAATTGAAGAGGTGAAAAGCCATTTTGATAACTTTGAGCTGCTGGTCAGTGAGGACTCAAGTCGACTCAAGTTGAGCCCTCTCCACCGAAATCTTAAAATGCTTATGATAGTTAAATGTTGATTCTGTCTAAAAGTCAAGTTAGATTTGGAATAGTACTGGTAGATGAAGGAAATGGGTAATTACCTTGTCCATGTTGCCTTGATCGTGCTACTGTAAACAAAATTCTATCGCTAGGCAACTTGTTTTGAGACAACTCTGAAATCTTAGCAACCACCTGTTACTGGTACTTCCCTAAGATTTGATGTGCGTGTATATCATTGATTTAATTGTAAGTCAAATTGACTGTAGCTGTGTGTTGTAATTTTCATACTTGAAGAAAACCTTGTCCAAAAGTCTGAACCCTGTAACTTCTTTTCCGTAGCCCACCCTGCCTGCCACACAAGTTGATTGATGAGATAATATGTCAGCCAGTATAACAGTTCCTGTTGTGTTCGCCTGGGGGGATTGTGGGGTTTAAATTGGCGTGAAGCCATTATACGTGTCTCTATGCAGGCCAGTAGGGCGTTTATGGTTCAATAGAGTCACGGACAAGCCGGTGTGTCCGCTACATTGTAATTTAGCTTTCATTGTCAAACAAGCCCGGGCCACGACAAGTCAGTTACTTGGTTATTGGTCAAGAATTGATGAAATAAAGCATAAAACTAAGACTTAGTAAATTAGTTTTTTTGGCAGGCGTTTTATGGTTCAATAGAGTCACAGACAAGCCTGTGTGTCCGCTACATTGTAATGTAGCTTTCATTGGCAAACAAGCCCGGCCAGGGCAAGTCAGTTACTTGGTTAAATTTATTAGACAAGAATTTATGAAATAAAGCATAAAACTCAGTAAAATATTCCTTAGTTTTTTTTGCGGGTGTTTTATGGTTCAATAGAGTCACTGACAAGCCGGTGTGTCCGCTACATTGTAATGTAGCTTTCATTGCCAAACATGCCTGGGCCAGGGCAAGTCAGTTACTGGGTTATTGGTGAAGAATTGATGAAATAAAGCATAAAACTCAGTAAAATATTCCTTAGTTTTCTTGGCGGGTGTTTTATGGTTCAATAGAGTCACGGACAAGCCTGTGTGTCCGCTACATTGTAATTTAGCTTGAAGTTTCATTGCCAAACACCCGGGCCAGGGCAAGTCAGTTAGTTGGTTATTGGACAAGATTTGATGAAATAAAGCATTTAAGAACTGAGACTTAGTAAATTAGTTTTTTTGGCGGGTGTTTTATGGTTCAATAGAGTCACAGACAAGCCACTAGTGTGTCCGTTACATTGTAATTTAGCTTTCATTGCCAAACATGCCTGGGCCAGGGCAAGTCAGTTACCTGGTTATTGGTCAAGATTTTATGGAAAAGTCCAAGTGACAAGCTTGGATCCGGAAAACCTAAGTATATAATTTTTGTAAAGTCAAATATGTGTATTAATACAGGCTACACTGATAAATCCTATATATTCTCGTGGGGTCGTGTGGCGTAGTGGTAGCATCTTAGGCCCAGAACCAAGAGGTCTCGGGTTCGAACCCACCTTGTCACCGATCTTGTGCCCTTGGGAAAGGCACTTTACACAACTTTCCTCACTTCACTCAGGTGAAAATTAATATGCCATAATGATGATTACTGGTATCATGATCGTGGGTATCAAAAAGAAAACCAAACCAGACCTATGCATGTATCTCTAAGTATTGCAGAATAAAAACTAGAATATATTATAATCAAGGATATCATTTTCAGCCAATAGTCTCTTGTCAAGGTCACCTATTGCTACTGTATAATTATCTTTGTTCAAATATTTGTGCATTGGTTTTGTTGTACAATGTCTACGGTGGCCAAGATAGTAGTGTGGTTCACCTGATATAACAGGTGTGTTAAGGAACAGGTGCATTCAGGTACAGGTATGTTAAGTAACAGGTGCATTCAGGTTCCTGTCAGGTAGCTGTCAGTAAGTCTTGTTACTTGTCTTTTGATAGGTCATTTGTTCAAGGAGAATTTCCAGCTGTGCTTCCTGTAAAAAAGCTATAATACATGATCGTTGCTATCTTGTAAGTTGTGAAGATACATGCACAATCATGCATTAGGCCACACCAACTTAATTTCTTGGTTAACGGATTCGCCGCTTCATTTTTTTTTGATTTGCAAATAAAAATAAAAATTCAGAATCAACTGCAAAATGCTCATATTTTGCCCTGAACAGTTGAAAACAGTCCTTTTCATCCTACTTGTTACAGTTATTCCATCTTTCAATGCAGTAGTATCAATAAAAGTTCAAAATTCATTGTTTAAATTTTGAACCAGCCTGGTGTGTTGACTTCATGGCTCCTATCATACCATTTTGGGCCATAATAGGATGCCTAGGCCTGTTTTTATTTATTTTTTTTTTTCGCCCGCCCACTCCATTATTTTTCTAGAAAAATCCGTTAACCAAGAATTTAAATTGGTGTGGCCTTACAGTGACAGAAGTTTTGTCAAAGGCCATGAAAGGTCTCAGAAAAGGTTAGCTCATTTCCTGTATACATTCAGTTTCTTCAATTTCTATAAGCATGACTATTACCTTATGGGAGTGGTTGGAAAAATGCATGGAAACTTTCAAAAATCAACAAGAAATTCAGTAAAGCTAACTATTTCATGGATGTTGCATCCAAAAGTTGCTCTTATCCCAAACACGCTCTGAAGCACTTCCTGGATATCCCAAACACGTCGCGAGCAGGACTGCACGTCTCAGATATCCCAGATGTGCTTCATCCGGAGCACATCTGGGATAAGCGGGGGTGTTTATCCAGGACGTGCACTTGGGGGAGGAGCTTCCTGTTTTAGGAGGCGAAGCCTATGTCGCATGTGATTTTCGTGGTCAGAAGGCCGCCATTTTGTTCTCCCGCGCGAGGTTCGTGCAGAATCAACTTCAGCTGCTGATTCTTTCTTACAAATCTAACCAAAGAAAAAGACACTTGTATGTGCACAGCTCACATATCTAACTGTCCTAGAATGTTTATTGGGTAATGATTCAACAAATGTAAGGCACAATGGGTTCTGTTTGTAACGTGCTGAGTATAACAATAGTTACGTGACTGCTGTATCCAAAAGTCGTCACAATAAGAGCACATTCTGGATACGTACTCGTTCTATCCAAAAGTCGTCACAATAAGAGCACATTCTGGATACGTACTCGTTCTATCCAGAAGTCGTCACAGGCCAAAAGAGCGCATTCTGGATACGTGACCGCTCTACCCAGAAGTCGAAAATGACTGTTTGCGGTCCTGTCAATCATGTTGATTGACTGCACCATGGTACCAATTAGCACACGTGGCTGCATCGGAAGAAGCACATTTGGGATATTCCAAAGTGTCGCCGATTGGCGACAAGGCTGGATAGAGCATGTTCTGGATACGTCAATGGAGGTGTGTGTCAGATCATGGAGGTAGAAATTTTCTACCTCCATGGTCAGATAAATTTCTTGTAGAACACTTGTTGAAAGTTTTGATGAATTGTGCAGTAGTGCCTCCTGTTGATCATTTTGGAAACTGCATTTGAAATGAAGGAAGTTGCTGTCAGGAGAGCTTTTATTAATAATACTTGTAGTATGTTGTATCCAGAACCATACATTGTCAACAACAATGCTCAAGCATGGTCTTGGATAGTCCATGCATATCCAAAACCATCTATTAGGTAAATCTATGTTCTTTGATATGCAGAGACTATCCAGAATCCTAAGGGGCCTGCATGCCCTTTTTCGTAAGGCTTAATCAGAAGGCCTTTAAATCTTATGATAATCCTTATAGTCATCCGTAGGCAGCCTCCCAAAAAATCAACGTAATTCGTAAGAGTACATTGGCCGCAAAGCGTAAAGTCGTAATCAATCTGAGACTTTAAGTTTAACGTAATTCGTGCTCGGCAGTGAAAATTTTTTCGTAATTCATTATTACCACCCCCCCCATGCAGGCCCTCCCCTAACCCTAACCCATTCAGGCATAGAATAGATAGGCAATGTTAGTTCTGGATATGACACTCAGACCACTTCTATCTGTCACTCAAGGTTTGTCAGAGACAAATGATGTTGTCACCTCCCACACCTTGATGTTCAGCATGGGAGTCTCTCACGCTATTGTGTGGAAAATTGTGGCTGATGTCGTCGCTTAGAACTCAAAGGTCAAGGTCGTTAAGAAATCATGAGCCAAGGTCGTAAAGAAATCATGAGCCAAGGTCGTTAACAAATCATGAACCACGGTCATTTAAGGTCAGATTCTTGACTGCGAATTCTGTGATAGAGTTTTTTTATTCATTGTAATAATATGAAGATTGCAATAGAGAACTGGTATTATAAATTGAGAAAAATGGACATACTGACACAATACATTACAGATATAAATGTACTAGCAATCGGCTTATTTTGATTAATTAATAAAGTCAAGGAAGAGTTCTTGGCACTCATCCATTTTGTCTCCTAGAGAAGCTATTAACCTATTAATGCAATTTATTTAGCCTAGTTTTTACAAAATTAATTACAAGGCTCTTGTATATCACATAATCGGTTCTTTATGTTGACTTACAAAGGCAAGGACACTGGTTTTCAGTTCAGTAGACATGTAAACCGATCATTGTCATTTAGCACATAATGAGTGTTACAATACGATGAGACCAGCTCACTTGCTCATAATGCATGTATTATTTATCGGACAAAGGAGTCTGGATACACTCAAGATGTGTGTATTGTGTCTTACAGAATAGAGTCTCGCGATGTCAGAGTCAGCTCGTGAGAAGAACCTATCTGTTTCAGCGATGAGTTGTAGCACAAAGCAACAAACAATGATGCAACAGAAGGACGTTTTGTCATCCGACAGTCCATTGTCGAGACAACCAGAGACAGGACAACAGGAGAACGGCTTGTCGAACAAAACTGTCTTCCCTCCGATTCAGATCGTGCAACGGAAAGACGTTTTATCCAACAGCCCGGCTTCCTCTCCAAAGCAGCAACTGCAAGAGATTGTGCAGAGAAAAAACAGCTTGCCGAATAATCCGTTGGCCTCGCCGAGACCGAAATCGATCGTGCACCAGAAGAACAGTTTGTCGACCAGTACAGGTACGTCCTCCCCAAGACAGAGAGCCAACAGTTTGGCCACTCCGCGAGCGATTGTGCAGCACAGAAACAGTTTGGCCAACAGCCCTGCTGCCTCACCGAGAGAGAGAGCTAGAACTTTGTCAAATAGTTCGTCGGTTTCCCCACGTTCGAAAAACAGCCTGTCAACCAGTGCTGCCTCTTCACCAAGACAAAGTACCAACAATCTGTCCAACAGCCCTGC
>NW_017804442.1:1582632-1599761 GCF_001625305.1 Branchiostoma belcheri
ATGCACGCACACACACACACAGACACACTCAAACACACACACACACACACACACACACACACACAAACAAACAGACAAGAAAAAACATACTCCACTCACCTACTATGGTGTAGTAGCAAAGTTAGAAGTATCTCCTAACATGAGTTAACTATCACCCACTTTATTGTGTATAAATTTCACAAAGTACATGCACAGATAAGTCCCAAACACCACTCCACTCCCTCAATATGTTAGTACAATTTGATAGTAAAAAAGACTCTAAACTCCTGCCCCATGCCCCCCTCCCCCCCAGGCTCTTCGTAAGCTGCTGTTTGGAACGGGAAACTACACCTTCAACATCGAGTGGAAGAGAACCAGGTTCACCTTCAGAGACGTCAAGTCCAACTTTCCCTACGGACTCTTCATGGAGAAGGTAACCTAAAGACTCAAAACAGAGAATTCCTGCTTCTTTGGAATGGTCTACAAAAATAACACAAAACATTGCCTATACTGGACCTATGGGCCTTTTTTTGTAAACTACACCGTACAAAGAATAATCTGTTATTATTGTTGTGAAACAATGAGCACATGTTTTATCAAACATTGAATAACCCAAAACCTTTTAGTTATAGAGTTATAAAGTTTAAAAGTTATAGAGTTTAAGCTTGTTCCAACACAAGGAAAGAACTCACCATAAATTTTCGGTTGATCTCATCAACCTTCGTCAGATGTGCGATGCAATCGCTGACTATCCCGAAGTCGGAAGCGTGATGACTTTCTTTCAGTTATTACAAATCATGGTTGGGATCTTTTGCCTATTGCATTGTTAGTACATTTTTTTCCTTAAGTTTAACTCATCTCATTTCTATTTCGTTTCTTCAGCTTGGTTCCAGGGGCATGACCATGTGTGTTCAGGCCTTACATACTTAAACATCTACTGTACAGTGTACAAAAGTCATGTATGTTTACAGCATAACATTGTACAC
Organism: Branchiostoma belcheri; assembly: GCF_001625305.1. NCBI lineage: Eukaryota > Metazoa > Chordata > Leptocardii > Amphioxiformes > Branchiostomatidae > Branchiostoma > Branchiostoma belcheri. Next base: position 1,583,598 of record NW_017804442.1, read on the forward strand.
GTATGTTTATCTATTGTTGCCCCCCCCCCCCCAGCCATGGTTCCAGAGGCATGACCATGTGTGTTCAGGCCTACATACTCAAACATCTACTCTACAAGGATGACTGTCTTTTGGAGGAGAAGGGAAATTCAAGCAACCTGTGAGTCATTGACATCTAAGTTATCAAATTTAAGTCTTTAAAACAGAAAAATATTGAGTCCCCAAGTCCAGACAAGTATATATAAGAAAGTAACGGTTACAAGACTTAGTGTGGATGCAATGGTACCTGTCCTTGGTGCTGACCTGCTGTTCTGTTACCACTAACTTTGATATAGATATAATTTTTATGTGTGAGTGTATGAAAAAGGACAAAAGGACAGTTATATAGCAGTTATATACCAGCTCTACTAATACAGATGCAGATACCCAATTAACTGAAGGCTATTATAAGGCTATTTTGGAGTGGCTGATGACAAAACAATAAAGATACAATACAAGGTGTCACAAGGCACATATAAGGCAATTGTAAAGTACAAGCCTTAGACACAAGTGTTATATATTTCTGCCTATCTGAACCCCCTCTATCCAAGTCTAAGTACTCATTTCCGTCTGAGTAAATAGAAGAAATTCAGAAAGTTTCATTCCTCAGGTTGGTGGAAAATTTAACATGGGGTTCCTTGAGGACTGGGGCAGTGGAAGGGCTACTATAAGCATTATGTAGTCAGGATGTGCCTGATTGAAGAAACTAATTTTTAATTTTCCCTCCATCAGGTTGGTGGAGAGATTCAACATTGGGTTTTTCGAGGACCAGCGTGAGGATGCATTAATACACGCGCTGGCAGACATCCTGTGGAAGGCAGGCGAGGGAAAGTACGCGGCAGTCACGATCGTCGGCGAGAAAATGTGCATCTCGCCTTCCCCTGAGCTGAGATTTGACAACTACACTGAGAAGGTGAGGACAATGTTTTTCTTCTTCCTCTTTATCTCCAAACACATATAAGGTCAATGACCTGGACCAGATGTATGTCACCATGGTAACAGGTGCTGTTTAACTGTTGCCTGTAGTGTTGGATTACATTGGTAGACATAGCATTAATACAAAACTTTAATTTATTTCTGTTAACAAGTAAACAGGTAAGGACAATTTTTTCCTGTGAAATTCAATATAATTGCAATTTATGACAATTGTACTCACAATTTCAAAAGGTTTATGCCAATACAGGCAACACTTTACTGTTAGTACTACGCTATTGATTAGCTTTTAAGCTTAAAAGTATCATTCAGAATACCAAATCAGATAGTGAATACAAATTGTCTAAATTGCGTAGAAAAGTCTATACTTTTGCCTTAAATCTAGACCTTTTTTTTCACAGATTTTAGGTTGCTGGCCAGAAATGTGGACTGTACAAAATTGTCTATATCAGCTGCACATGTATAATTAATAACTTTTTGATTCCTTTCATCCCTTCACAGATACTTATATACGAGTTTACTGACTTTGAAGCCCTCTTGAAGTTTCTAAGGAGGAATCTGGACCAGGTGGGAAAAAGCAAAGTCTTGTAGACTTTTATAACCAGACTTTTAGGCATGAAAGTAAAATAAAACTTAATGAAACTGTGAAATGTGAAAATAAAACCATCACAAACATTAGATTTTAAAGTGGTACATGTACATTACACTTAGTCTAGTACTAATCCTGGGTTTTCTCTGCCTATAGTTCCAGGGAGACTTCTCTCCAGGCGGTATCCTGATGGTCTACAGTGCAATGTTATCAAGGACTTTCCCCAAGTAAGGACCTTTCTTTCATAAACAATAGAGACATAGTGCAGAGACATAATGATTAAGTGCCTACACTATGAACTGAGTAAAGAGACTCTTTTTACACAACCAAGTCTTTTATTCAGCCAATGTTTCGATGACCGTCTGTCACCTTCCTCTGGGAAATTCTGACTGGTTCACATTGCATTGTGTAAAAAGAATCTCTTTACTCAGTGCCTTACCAACCTTATGAAACTATTCACAGATACACTATGAACCATTGTCACAAACTGTCTAGCACACTCTACATGTATCTAAGTCATTAAGCTGTATGCCCAGAATTTACATACAAGATGTAAAGTGACATTCAGTAGTAGGGTTCACATTCTATCCTGTCGAGTTGAATTTGTAGTTGAGAAGAACCAAGGAAATGAACTCTTGTTCACTTCATACACTCCTTTATTCAATTGATGAATTTGAATGTTCTGTTACAGGCTTGTAGCAGACATGGATGAACACAAAACTCCAACCATTCTGACAGCAGCGGAGGCCTGCACCACAGTAAGTACTGTTGTGTCAAAATGATTTCAATAGGTCAGTCTATCTGTATTCTGTACAGCCTGTATAATTTTGGATGCCCTTCGATGTTAACACACCAGCATGACAGGCATGTGGCATGGCAGCATCATATTACACTGAATGATCTGTCACACACAATCTTTGTACATTTAACTGTACACGTTGTTTAAAGCTTTCTGGTGGTGATGCCCAACTGCTCTTGGTGGCAGCAAGTTCCACTTTACAGTAGTTCTAGGCAAAAACAAATTCTGCACACCTTAATAATCCTGGGTTGATAACTCTTAAACGGTTTTGCTTTCAAGTACTCGTCTAGTACATGACTGGTTCTTGTCTAAAATGTTCTGTGAATCTGTTTCTTGCAGGCCCTGATCAACCTGTTCCTGACAGGCCGTGCCGTGTCGTATTTGTTCAACGGGAAAGTCGTGTACGACAAGAAGAAAAAACCTTTGGTGAGCACAGATCTTAAACAACTTCTCCAAACTTCTCCAGTCATGTCTGTAGATTTTTTTATGTATCCATCATGATACTTCTTTGAACACCAGTTAGTCAAGCAAATGGATTGGTTTTGAATTCCAAAACCCTTTCAGTTGCTTGAGTAACTGACAGTATGTTCTTCTGTGTATTTCTTTACCTGAATGCCTAACATCAGCATATCCATACTTGTTTTAGAACTTTATGCTTTGTGCATTTGACTATCTTTTCTGAGCTGTGTTCTCGTTACCTAGATGTCAGGTAACTTCATCAGCATATCCATAGTTTGTTTTAAAACATTATGCAATGTGCATTTGTCTATCTTTTCTATTTGCTGTGTACAGTATGTCAATATGATATAATATTGTACTTATCCATATGTATAGTATGCATGGTATTAATGATACTATGTGCTGACTTGCATGCTGCATCGTGGAAACTTGTGAACTTGCTTGGTAAGCTCAAGTCATTTCTAGCCATCGCTTTGTGTCTCAGTGTCCAGTATGAGGCTGTGGGAGTGACTATCATGAAAGTTCATCTGTGTTGGTAGTAATCATAGTAAATTGTTGAAACTTTATTCCAACACAAATGTGTCTGTAACCATAACTCTTGCGAGATCACGTTGTGAAGTGATTGGTCATTAATTGTCCTGATGAATCCTGAAAATTTGATGTTTTTGTAATCCTTGTGTTGGAATTAAGTTCAACATATTACTATGTGAGAGTGATGAAGAATTTTAGGTTGAAGCATTGCTATCATGATCCTTTGCCATGTCATTACAGCATGCCCCCATCTTTTTATGTCATTTTCTGCAAGTGCTGAATTTGTAGTTTAACTTCTGTTGTTCTGCACAACCTCTTCTTTCTGTATCATATTTTGCAAGTACTGAATTTGTATGTTTCCTCTCAGCCCTACCCTCTACTTGGACAGAAGGAGAGAGCAGAACTGGGATTTCTTTTCTGGGACAAGACAGAGTTCGAGGTGCAAGACAGAACTGAGGTGAGAGTCTCAGACCATTGTGGGGAAAAAACCTATGGACAAAACATAAATTAGTACAGACTAAAACTGTCTTACTTGTGTGCAGTCTTTAGGGGGGGAGTTATTTTGGAACATTATTGATAATTGTGTACTGTCCACATTTGTTCTTGTATAGCAGTTGATGCCATATGATGCACAGCTTATGTTTTATCTATGTATTCCTGCAGAGCACTTTGAAATATGCCTCAGTGCCAGAGGTGGTCCCTGAATAAATACTAAGTATTTAGGCCACACTGATTTAATCTTATGGATGGCATCTGCACATGCATTGATTTTTGCCTGTTTTCAAAAAAAATGTCCTCCGAGGCTCTGGCCTGAGGCACCAAGGCTGCCGACGCTCCACGGAACTCAAGAACACAACTACAGTGCCAACTCATATTTATGTATTTATTCATTTATTTACCGACTCATAAATGCCGCAATAGGCCAACATGCCCCGGCTTGTCGTTGCTACGTACTACCGCAAACAGGCTTTTAGCTGGAATTTTTTTGTTGGGTGTCCATTTTTTTTTATTGTATGCTATGCGCAGCAAAGATGTGCAGTGCGAGGGCTTTTGGGGGGCTTTTTTAAAATCCACAATGCTCTCAAGCACTACTTTTTGCATTTTGAGGTGCAAATTTTGAGGATTTTCAGTTTTTTCCTTCAGTAAACCATTATTTTTGTATTTATAGTAAGGCTGAAGGGAGGCATGTGTGCATGGCAGGGGTTGGGAGTGGAAAAAATAGGGAGTCTTTAGGGTGTCCTACCAAAAAGTAGGGCGTCCAATTTCTTAGTATTTTCAGTACAGGGCGTCCAAAAGACACCCTGGACACCCCCTAGCTAAAAGCCTGACCGCAAATTCACAATACTAGCTTGTATTCCTGTGGTTTGCCTAGCAGCATTATCTTATTGCTGGAATTTTTTTTCATTCACTGCATGGCACACACTAGTTTGGGGGTCATCAGAATGTGGCCTTGAGGTAAAATGAAATATCCTTTTCCCCCCCTGTGCAGGTTGGAAGCATGCTGAAGACACCCAAACTGCCCATCTGGCTGACGAGTGTGAACGACGTGTTCGGAGTTCTGTTCTGCACCGTTCCCGACCTGCTGTCTCACTGGCGCAAGGAGCATCGCTTCTGTCTGTTCTACTTCACGGGGCAGACTACACAGATACAGGGGACCAAGCTCACAATAGGTAACACTTAACACAACTATAGGTAACACTCACATACAGACTACACAGATACAGGGAACCAAACTCACTATAGGTATAACACTTACATACAGACTACACAGATACAGGGGACCAAGCTGACCATAGGTAACACTTAACACCACTATAGGTAACACTCACATGTAGACTACACAGATAAAGGGAACCAAACTCACTGTAGGTATAACACTTACATACAGACTACACAGATACAGGGGACTAAGCTAACCATAGGTATTTTAACTTTATAATGTGTGAATCTTTTGGGTACCCAAGGAAAACTGAATAGATTATCTTAAGCCAGTTTCAAGGCACTATCAGATTAGCTCACCATAGGTAAAATGGAGTTAGTAACCCACATACACCCTCTGAAATAGAATGGTTTGTTTTTAGCTAGTAGGTCTTAAAACTAGCCATAGGTTTGATATTTAAGAAAAGGTTGAATCTTTCTGGTAATCCTGCTCTTATCGATAACTCTGGTGTGTTCTTTAACAGGCACAAGGTGTGGCTCTCCTCAAGCATGAGACCTCAGCTTTACGTCCATTTCAAAAGGACATTCCTAGCCTTTCTCAGGAGCACAGCATTGGAGTCAGCTAGGGATTCAAACCCAGAACCTCTAGATTCGGAATCAACAACACTAACCACAAGATTTCCATGTCATCACTTATTTGTCATTAATGTCTCCGTCTTCCCCAGATAACCGGAGCGGCAGGGCAGACCCAGGAGGTGAGGAGGAGGAGCAGAAGATTCCTTCTCTCGAGCGCTGCATCCTCACGAAGTAAGACTTCTGTGGTCTAAGACATCTTAAAAACCATTTCTGTTGTTGAGTAAGGAGACTCTTTTTACACAACCAAGTCTTTTATTCAGCCGACGTTTAGGTGACCGTCTGTCACCTTCCTCAGGGCAATTCTGACTGGTTCACATTGCACTGCAACACAGGTGTCGGTGGGAATTGCCCTGAGGAAGGTGACAGACGATCACCAAAATGTCAGCTGAATAAAAGACTTGCTTGTGTAAAAAGAGTCTCTTTACTCAGTGTCTTACCAACCTGATGAAACTATTCATGCATTTCTGTTCATACAAATTGTAACGTTAGGTACTGGGTATTTGTAACCTTCATCTTGGAGGTTATGCTTTGACACAGTTTTTCCTAAACCTTGCCTGCAGTGGATGTTTGTAGAAGAGAAAATCAAATTATTTTCAAACGCATTATTCAAAACAACCTTATTATACCCAGAACTGTGCCCATCTAGCTCTATGCCTGAATATTGATCAGTGTTAGGATAAAGCATGGTTCTGGATGGTCTCTGCATAGATTTGCCCAGTTCTGGATAGTGTGGGTTATCTATAAGTATGCCTGAGCATGATTCTGGATACAGCTGCCTCTTGTGTTAAGGAAAATGTTGTTTATTTGCCTTAAAAATGAATAAATTGATATCAAATTATAAATGTCTTTTTTCCATCCCCACAGATGGCCAGATGCAGTAGTGAACTGGAACGGAACGTCACCGTTTGTATAAGCCACAGAGTATCACACTTAACTGTTGCACAAGGTTTTCCTCAGAAACTTAGAGCAGGGAAGAGCCATAGGCCTGGGGTTTAAGCAAAGTAACCGAAATTTGAAGGCTGACAAGGTGATGCTGGGATTGTAACATGGTGGCGAAGCATTTTAACATTGCTTAGGGGGAGGCTGAAGTCGAAAAGAGAAAGCATTTTGAAGTGTGGAAAAATTGATCGAAAATTAATGATTTCTTGCAGCTAATTTTTATTGTATAAACTAAAGAAATCGTAAAAATGGTGTCTAAAATTGCAGTTTTAAAGAATGATATTTCAGAAATGTATTGCTCAGAAATTAAGGTAAAAATCACAAAGCAAATCAGGATTAAAGTCAGTTTTATTCAATAAAGATAATTTATGATATATGCAGGAATGATACACAGTGAAACGTCAAAACTTATATAATATAAATAGATACAAAGGGGTGCTTTTTCCACAATAAACTAATTTTGTTACTATTTTGATAGCCATTTACTGCCCAAAATCTTTTAAAGAATAAATTATGAAAGTAATTTTATAAAATAGTAGATGCATTTGTATTATTTGTTGTCATCTTAACTGCGGTCTTTTGACTTGCAGTTGATGAAATAAACAATTTGTCAGAAATTTGAAAAAGACTTTGCATATATGCTGTATATGACTGTATATTTCTGTATATGACTTTAAATTCATCTAGATCTACAATTCGCTGCAATGCATTAACACTCCAGCTATTCTTCCTGTGGTCCTGTAGTAACTATGTGGAAGTGATCGTGAAGTTAACTCAAGAAACAGTTGAGCTATTTCCTCCACTGGTCGTGACAGATAACACAGACGCTGTGTACAGTATATAAAGTTTCACTGTACATGTACCATCTAGCTATTTTCGACAAACACAATGAACAGTGGATCTCGGCTTAACGTCCGTCCTGCCCATATACAGAGCTCAAATATACAATGTAAACATAATGCAGTTCACACTTTCGACAGTTATACGCCGTGAGCACGTAACCCGCTCGGTTCGTTCGATGTTTGCCGGTCACTGAGCTCTGAAGTCGATGTGATAGGTTTTCCGGCGAAAAATACGCTCGAATCTACGGGGCAAATTCTGCCGCCTGTCCAGCGATCAAGGAATACATGTACATAGTCTGTGTAACGCAAACTCTGCCGTCCGCGGCTTTAATTTCCCCTCCCCGCATTTCGGGGGCCGGCTGGATGTTGGTGGGCAGGCAACCGTAAAGCGATTTAATCAAGCTAATGACTACATATGTGTGGCCGAAGCCTGTCACTTGTGTGACTCTAGCTTTAGGACAGTTCATGCTGGGGGAGCGACAACAGCAGCAGTTAAGGCATCCCGGATTTAAAAGTATAGTGCTTCCGACTCAATAGAGTCTAAATCCACCACTTCTATCTGCTCTTCGTCCACGACCTTCCCGCTTCCCTGCCGCTGTTTTCTGTGGCTGTGTTTGGGCGGAACCTTGTAGTAAACGTAGGAATCCACCCCGATCTTGGCACGATCTTCCCGGGATCTCCCCGATCGCCGAGGATCAGCAAACCGGATCTCAGCAGCCGAGGAGTCAGATCTAGAGCTGTCCCGACTGTTTTCTCGAGATTTGTTCTTCCGGTTTGGAAACTTGTAGGAAACGCGGTCGCTGGTCAGAACCTGGTGCCGATCTGGTCCAGAACCTTCTGCTTTACCAACGGCGGCAGCATTCGCTTCAGTGAACCGCCTGACATCTTCAACAGGTCGAAGACTCTCAGTGCTACTTTCTTCAAGATCGTGTGATGCTTGGGACGTTTTTGGTGATTTTTGAGACGTTTCCTGCGAACGAATTAAGAAAGTGATTTTAATTAATAAAATGGTATAGATGCATTTGTATTATTGGGGATGTGTGGCGTAGCGGTAGCGTGTTCGGCTCGGAAGCAAGAAGTCCGGGGTTCGAACCCCACCCTGTCACCGATCTTGTGCCCTTGGGAAAGGCCCTTCATACAACTTTCCTCACTTTGCTCTGGGGAAGCCAGAGAAGTGTACTGATACTTTTATCAACTTCAGCAAGGAGCACCTAGATGTTGACTTGCAGCCCTCCGACATCGACATTGCCCATCGAATTGGTAGACCAAGGGATGGAACGCAGCCTATCATCGTGAAGTTTGCAAACTACGCCAAACGCAGTCAAGTCTACATGGCGAAGAAACAGCTCAAGGGGAAAAGAAATGCCATGAACAAGCCTTTTGTCATCAGGGAAAACCTGACAAAACGCAACCAGGAGCTACTCAATGCTGTCAGGAGACTACCGCAAGTGAGTAACGCGTGGACCAGGGATGGTAAGATCTTTGCCAAGGTCACCCGTGACGGCGGCACCCCTGAAACACGCCGGTTTAACTCCGAACATGACGTTCGTCTATTTGAGAACACGTCAGACTGATGTTGCTCGACTGTAATGAAATGACTTCGTATACATGCATCTAATTTCCCATTCTTGCCCATTGACTTGCCTCCTTGAACTTGTAAACATGATTAAAGTCACACCGATCGATTCTATTGGCTCTATTGTCTGATTACATTACTGCTTCCGCGGTGTGTTGAGAGCCTACTATGTTCCCCCGGTGTTGCGATCATGTTTTGTTGCTTTATGTTTTGTTATACCTTTTGTCTTTATATTTTCTTTATTGTGACATTATGATTGTTATTGTTTTTGATTTTGTATACTTCAACTGGCGCACCAAACAATACTTAGTTAAAACTACCCACGCATGCCTGACAGAGAGACATGTTCAGCCTTACCCTAGTAAAACCAAAGTCCATAAATAACAGGAAATTCTTGTCTCTCTGTCATGCAAACGTGAGAAGTCTTCCCGCCAATGATTATATCAAAAATTCATGAACTTGAGACTATTGCTATTGAGGAGGAGTACGATGTTATTGCTCTCTCCGAGACATGGTGCGACTCTACCATCCCGGATTCAGACATATCTCTGTCCTCGTACCAAATTCCAATGCGTCGAGACAGGAATCGCCATGGTGGAGGGGTCGCACTGTATGTTTCTAATTCTGTACCATGTAAACGGAGAATCGATCTGGAAAGGGACGAGTCTGAAGTAATCTGGTGTGAGGTGGATGTCGGTAGTTTGAAAGTTTTTGTTTGTTGTTGTTATAGACCACCAGGCCAGAATGCGGAAGAACGTACCTTACTCATGGAACACCTGCAACAATCAGTTGACCTAATTATGGCCAGTGGCCCACCTGAGAAAACGGCTATTATTCTGCTTGGCGATATGAATGCAAATTCAGACAACGCCGCTAGCATGATCAATAGATTTATATCCGACAACAACTTCGCACAGCTGATTTCAGAGCCCACCCGCATAACTGACACCACGTCATCCTTGCTTGATGTCTTAATTACAGACTCACCCAGTTTGTTCTCGGATTGAGGGACGAACCCGCCTTTGTCAAATTGTGACCATTCACTTACCTATGGAAAAATGGTCCTTAAAGTCCCTCGTATTGCAGCTTACAAACGTACTGTATTTGACTTTGGCAAAGCAGATTACGATGGACTGAATTCCAAACTTTCTGACATTGACTGGGGCTCTATCATTTCAGAGAGTATTCCTAACATAGATATTGCAACCGAAACATTCATGGAAACCCTTTCAAGAACAATCAGTCTGTTTGTCCCCAGCAAAGAAGTTACCGTACGCCCTCGAGATCAACCATGGATGACGTGTGAAATAAGACGTATGTTAAGGAAAAAGAGGCGATTGTACCGTAAATTCATAAGTACCAAAAACCCTGATCACTTCAACTCCTATAAAACTATCCGTAATATGTGTACAAAACTAATCAGGAAAGCGAAGTACAACCACCGGCTTAGCCTCTGTCTTGGTTTAGTAAATACATCCTCTAATCCTAAACACTGGTGGTCTGTTTCCAAAGAAATTTTCATGGGTAAGATTGATCGCACGTTACCACCTTTACTCGAAAACGGATGTACTGTTACGGACGACAAGACCAAGGCTAATGTCTTCAATCGCTACTTTGCATCTCAAACGCAACTCAACACATTGGGCGCCTCTCTTCCCTTGTTTACTCTTAGAACAGAGTCTGTTATTGACTCAATCGTCTGCTCTCCCCTTGATGTTTACAAAGTTTTGTGCGATATTAATGTTAACAAGGCCACAGGACCCGACGGCCTAGGAAATAGACTCTTAAAAAATGTTGCCCAGTCACTAGCCGCCCCTCTATCATCATTGTTTAACGTTTCACTACAGTACGGACATTTTCCAAAAATTTGGAAATGTTCGAATGTTGTGCCCGTGCACAAGAAAGGAGACAAGCAGATCAAGGAAAACTACAGACCCATATCCCTCCTATGCTGTGTGTCAAAGGTCTTTGAAAGAATAGTCCATAATCAACTGTCCTCATACTTCCACAGAAACAAGCTTCTCACTGACCGTAATGCCGGGTTCGCCTTGGGAGATTCCACCGTTAATTCATTGACCTATTTAGTCCACAAAATTCATCAAGCACTTGACCAAGGCCTCGAAACCCGTGCAGTTTTTCTTGACATATCTAAAGCTTTCGATAAGGTTTGGCATGGGGGATTAATCTTTAAGTTGCGACAACTAGGAGTTACTGGGTCTCTCTTATTATGGATTGAATCCTACCTGAGCGATCGTAAACAGCGGGTTGTTATAAACGGGATGTGCTCTGAATGGCTATCAATTGATGCAGGTGTTCCACAAGGGTCACTTCTCGGCCCATTGCTCTTTCTTGTTTTTATAAATGACCTTGTTGACAACCTACGAACAGATTCCCGTCTTTTTGCTGATGACACCGCACTGTTAGAGATAATCATGGATCCCGTTGTCTCAGCGAACAGACTGAATCATGATCTCAGTGTAGTGTCAGACTGGTCCGACCAGTGGCTTGTAACATTCAATCCCGGCAAAACAGAACTGATGACTTTTTCCTCTAAAAGAAGAAAGGTTCTTCACCCACCACTATACTTTAGAGGTGTACAGCTGACTGAAACCCCCTCTCACCAGCACCTTGGCTTACATCTCACCCCAAATTTATCATGGTCACTCCACGTGTCAACTCTGGTGACGAAAGCAATGAAGCGAGTTAACTTGTTGACAAGAATATCAAATTTTGTGCCACGGAAAACGCTTGAAATCTTGTACAAAGCCATGATACGTCCTTTACTTGAGTACGCCAATGTTGCCTGGTGTGGTGTTCTTATGAAGGATTCAGACCTCCTTGAGTCAGTCCAGGTGTCCGCTGCCCGGGCTTGCACAGGCGCAATGAGAGGGACGAATCACCACCGCATTCTATGTGACGTCGGTTGGGAAACACTTGCCAACAGACGCGAAAAGTTCATACTTGTTCACTTTTATAAAATGGCCAATGGCTTAGTTCCCAAATATCTACAAGACTTGGTTCCCCCACTTATCCGTGATTCCACCCCTTATGGCCTGCGTACTGACCAGAATTATCTCCCTCTTACCATCAGAACTGAAAAGTACAAAAAATCTTTCTTGCCTTCTGCTGTTTCCTCTCGGAACAAGTTACCCCAGACCGCCAAAGAATCCCCATCCATTCGTGCATTCAAAAATGAATTAGAGTCTTGCTTTGATAGCATGCCCAGACATCCCCACTACTCTCACGGCCACGGACACCATGTGACTCACCTTACCAGACTCAGGCTTGGTTTCAGCCAGCTGAACTACCACCTATTCCAGCATCACTGTATCAGTAGTCCCGAGTGCAAATGTGGGCATCCAAATGAGACACCAGAACACTATTTATTACACTGCAAATGTTATAATACTGAAAGGACCAAAATGTTGTTATCCATATCTTGCCTTCATCTTGAAAACATACTCCCTTCCGACCCACTCAACGTAAATGACGCCACATTATGTACTTTACTTCTTACAGGTAGCCCCAGCCTCCCCTACCCTACCAACTGCCGTATCTTTGATATTGTGTTTAACTATATCCACCACTCTGGAAGATTTGACCAATCTCAATAATGTTATGCTAGGTATTGGTGCGCCAGCCACTTTCATTTTATGTTAATGCTATACTTTATGTCATCTTTATGTTTACATTTGTATTATGTTTTATGAGCAGCGGATTTACATAAGCACAACAAGTGCTTCCTATCCAATGCTCAAAAATCCATGTGAATAAAATAAAATAAAATAAAATAAAATAAAACTTTCCTCACTTTAATCAGGTGAAAATCAGTACCTCGGACATCCCTCGGACAGGATGTTAAATGGAGGTCCTGTGTTTGGGGAGAGCCACACCCCACACACGTTAAAGACCCCACCACACCTTTCACACTAATGGAGATCCTAATAGACACTTGAGTGTCTATGAAGGTTAGACATCCAGGTAACACGATACGCCAAAAAGCAGTTACTCAAGCAACTGGATATGGTTTTGGAAACGGTCAGACGTTTCAGCTAGCATCCACTAGCTTTCTTCAGCGACTGAGAGACCAGAGGAGAAATGCAGGTTTAATTTAGCACAAACTATTGATTGATATTCAAATAAGTGGAAGTCCAAAAGGGGTCGTGTAGCGTAGCTGCAGAGTGCTCGACTCGGAACCAAGGGATCCCGAGTTCGAGTCCTGACATGCCACCGATCTTGTGCCCTTGGGAAAGGCACGACTTTCTTAATTTAAATCAGACCAAGGACATTATACACCCTTGATCAGACGAAAATGAGTATTGTATTGCCCCCTGTGTTGATGGCGGCATTAATATAAGTTGAAAAACACTTGAGTGTGCCGTCACCACGTCTTGTGAGTACATGTTGGAATATATAAAAAAAAGACATACTTGAGACGTTTCCGAGGTGCTGGACCCGTCTAGGCTGTGCTCGGAAGACGCGGGGCTGCCTGTGAAGATGCCGGAACTCTTCTCATCGTCTGAGGAAGCGGCTGAGGAGAGTTTAAGGTAGCTGACGTCGGCGTTTGCCTCCACCAGACGGTCCAGCTCCAGGTACAGCTGAGGGAACCCCGGGCGGCTGAACTCGTCCCACTGCCAACAACTTAGCATCATGTTGTACCTGCCGGTAGTCAACACATTCAAACGTTATAATTGAAGTATAACCCTTTGCCATGACTTATACAATGTTGATGAGGAAGCAGCAGTTTTAGTTGTAGGTAATGGAAAGACAAAATCTCAAGAAAAGACGCTGAGGCTGCACGATCGAATTCCCTTTAAACTTTATGACACTTTGTTCAAGCCCATGTGCCCTTCAGGTCTGTTTTCCTTTTACCTACAAGCAGTTTTAATTGTACATATATGTGTACAAACTAGGGCTGCGTACCTAAACGTAACATCAGGTACAGGTACAGGTACTGGTACAGAGGTTTAGGTACAGGTCCGGACCTGTACCTGTACCTGAACAATTTGACGCGGCAAAATACAGACACAACACAAAAGCAACAAAGGCCGCCAATATGGAGGGAAGGGAAAATGACTGACCTCTGACCTGATTTGAGTTTGTTGACCAATCACAACCCTGGATTAGCCACAGTCTCGTGATGTCTCGTGAGACTGAGGATCTCAAATCAATCGACGGTGTCTTTTCCAGTGCTAATTTTTCGTCTTTGTGGTAGGATTTACCTATCTTTAGTCATATACATGGTGTAAACTAGCTATTTCGGTATATACTCGTTACTTCATGATCCGGTATTTTGGACCTGTACCGAAACGATTTTTACGGTATTGGACCGGTACAGTGTACCGGTCCGCAGCCCTAGTACAAACATTGATGTGGCTCGTAATATTCATGTCCATCGCTACCTCATAATTTTGCATAATTTTGTTGAAAGAACTCTATGGGCTGGGTGCTGCGAGTCATTTATTGGCCAATGATATTGGAAAGCTAATGGAGCATAGTAGCCTGCTCTCTTTTTTATTACCTACTGTAACATTACACGAGAGTTTGTACGTACAGTTCCCATGGGCAGCCCTGCGGCCGCTGCTCCCGTCGTCCCCCGCGCAGCTCCTCCAGCAGGTTGGCGCCAAGAGTCGGGTAAGGAACGTCCCCTAGCGTCGCGATCTCGTACAGCACCACGCCGAACGACCAGCTGTGGCGGTGGAATATGTATTTGTTGACACCGTCAAAGCATAACACAACATTAACAAACAAACAAACAAATATTAATGTTCTTACATCTACTTGAGAGATGAGAGCTATCTGTATTAGTATAGCCGGTATAACCACCCTTCGGCGTAACACACCAGCTTCTGTATCTGTATAGCCGGTATAACCACCCTTCGGCGTAACACACCAGCTTCTGTATCTGTATAGCCGGTATAACCGCCCTTCGGCGTAACACACCAGCTTCTGTATCTGTATGACCGGTATAACCGCCCTTCGGCGTAACACACCAGCTTCGCAGGCATGCGGCGTGGCGGCAGCTAGCTATATCACACCGAACGACTTAATTGTTACACTCAATCTTTGCACATTTGATTGCAGGAGTTGTTTAAAGCTTTCTAGTGATGGCGCCCCTACTGTGCTTGGTGGCAGCAAGCAGCACATCAATTCTTGGTTGATAACTCTTTGCAAGAGTCTAGCGTCTCTCCCACAGGACTGTAACTCTCATTAGTATTCCAGAACATTGACGGCTAGGACAGGATTCGAACCCACGACCGTTTGGTTCAGAATCGAGTTATGTCTATTCAATGGCAACTTGTACCTATGTGGATTTCTTTTGCTTCTATCCATATGAGCCGGATTTAGAAGTTTGTGGTTTGCAATGGGACCCTTATTAGCGCTATATTTTTTTTCACGAGAGGCGTTGAACAGGGCGTCCCAACCGAGCAAAGTCGTGGACTAAAGTTCCTGCATGTGTGACAGGGACTTTAGTTGTTTGTATGTTATGTTAAACCCAGGTACTCACACGTCGCTCTTGCTGGTGTACCTTCCCTCCCGCAGCAGCCTCTCCGGCGCCATCCACCTCACCGGGATCTTCTGCTCCGCGTCCTGCCGCTGGTAGCCTCGCTCGTAGACGTCTGTGGCCAGCCCGAAGTCTGCGATCTTCACCACCAGGTCCTCTCCTACCAGCACGTTCCGGGCCGCCAGGTCACCGTGCACGTAACCGGCCTCAGATATAACAACCTGGGACAAATACAAATGGATTGTTGTACCCAGAACCGTGCCTATAACAGTTAATGGCCTGATCCTAACCCTGAATGGTTAGGGTTAGGATCAGGCACGTTTCTGGATAGTCTCTATTGTACTCAGAATCGTGCCTATCTAGTTCTATGCCTGCCTGGGTTAGGGTTAGGATTAGGCACGGTTCTGGATAGTCTCAGATCTATCCAAGAACGTAGAGTTGCCCCAGGCACGGTGCTGGATATACGCGTGGAGTATCCAGGACCTCGTCAGATCATAGTTCTGGGAAAGCACTGTTCTATATACGCGTGGACTATCCAGAACCGTGCCTGAGCATAGTTCTGGATAAAGCACGGTTCTGGCTACACCTTGACTATCCAGAACCGTGCATGAGCATAGTTCTGGAAAAGCACTGTTCTGTATACGCGTGGACTATCCAGAACCGTGCCTGAGCATAGTT
>NW_017804442.1:1600048-1601869 GCF_001625305.1 Branchiostoma belcheri
ACGCACACACACCACACACACACACACACACACACACACAGTCACACACACATACACATACACACACACATACACACACACACAGTCACACACACATACACATACACACACACACAGTCACACACACACACACAGTCACATGCACACACATACACATACACACACACACACAGTCACACACACATACACATATACACACACACTCACACACACATACTAAGTACACTCACACACGCACACGCACACACACACACACAATATCGTCATAATTACCTCACAATATGACAAGTATACGTCTAAATGTGTTTGAGCACGGTTCCGGATACAACAATGCGAATGTTTTATGTATGTCTGGATCTCCTCACCTGCCGACACTTGAGCAGGAACTTCTTGAGGTCGCCGTGCTGCAGGAACTGCGTGACCAGGTACGGCGGGTTGGCGAGAGTACAGCAGCCCACCAGACCGAGCAAGTTCCGGTGTTCTCCCAGGTTTATCGTCGTCTCGATCTCACGCACGAACGTCGCCTTTTCTCCACGCTGGCGCCGTCTATTGTGATAGATGATTGTAGCAACGTTAAGCTTGTATCAAACGCAAAAGTTGCCTTCTCCTCCTCACTCGCGCCGTCTGTTGTAACAAATTGTAGCTAACGTTAAGCTTGTATCAAACGCAAAAGTTGCCTTCTCCTCCTCACTCGCGCCGTCTGTTGTAACAAATTGTAGCAAAGTTAAGCTTGTATCAAATGCAAAAGTTGCCCTCTCTTCCACACTGGTGCCGTCTGTACAGATATGGTCAAGGTATCGTGTTACATTTCTGGCCTGTTGTAACAAGTTTCAGTGTTGTAGCAAACGTTAATCTTGTATCATCATATAACAGAATCATCTTCGTCTACACTACTTCTGGCACCATCTCTTCAGCCACGGTAAAGTCATTGATCCTATACCTGTGTCTCGCTCTTTCCTAGAATGTTTTTTAAAGTTTAAAACCAGTAGGAATCTTGTATCGAACACAAAATTGCAGCTGCGGTCTTCTTCGGTATGACTGACCATCTAGTCTAGTCACGTGACGTAGCGGGTCAGTCGTTCTGAGGAAGATCGCAGACGCTGCATTAAATTCGAATTCTGTATTCGTCAGATTATTTTCGGCAACTACTTGTACCTACCGTGAACAGTCTTGACTACCACTGTCCTGTTGGTTATCACCCCATCTGGAGTTCTCTTCAGAGTCGCTAGGTGGACGACCCCGAAGGCTCCCCTGCCGATCTCCTCCCTCATCTCCAGGTCCTTCCGGTCCAGCTCGTACTTCAGGAACTGCGGCCTGGCGGGGACGGGGGGAGGCGGGATCTCTGCCGGATAGACGCGGTCTGTGGCAAGCAACAAAAGATACATACAGTTTATACACACATGTAGATCATAGTGCTGGTTTTTCTGGCTAGTCAATATATAGTTTTGTTCCAGATACATCAGAAGAATCAAGTAAATTTCCACTGTGGACAGTGGTTGGATCCGATCTGTGGACAAACATCGCAACGAGATACTGTTATAGATAGTACTGCTTACGCTGGCTAGACCATGGGCGCCACCATTTTTACTTGTAGTTTGGTTCAGATACAACGAAAACTGGACATCAAGCAAGTTTTTCCACTGTGGGCAGTACGTAGACTGACAAAGATTGAGAACATGGGGAATAACAAGATAGAGACCTATTGTGTCCAGATTCGTGCCTATATACGTAGGTGTAGCCTCTACCAGGCACCGCGGATCGCTGGAAAAATAGTGGAAATTGGCCGAAATAAAGGGATAGTATGCCAGAGAAGATCCAGGG
>NW_017804442.1:1603145-1609484 GCF_001625305.1 Branchiostoma belcheri
CCATAGAAGCTCCAATTTGCGACCCACGGAGCTTCTATGGCCCAGGATCTTCTCTGGCATACTATCCCTTTATTTCGGCCAATTTCCACTATTTTTTCAGCGATCCGCGGTGCCTGGTAGAGGCTAACGTAGGTGCCCAATGCCTGAATAGGTTAAAGTTAGGATCAGGTACGGTTCTGGATATTCTTTATCGTATCCAGAACCGTGCCCGATCCTAACCTTAACCCATTCAGTAATAGAACAGATAGATAGACACGGTTCTGGATAAGTTTTAGTGTATCCAAGAAGGTAGCTTTGCCGAAGGCATGGTTCTGGATACGCGTGGGCTATCCAGAAACGTACCCGATAAAGCATGGTTCTGGATACGCGTGGGCTATACAGACCCGTGCCTGAACATGGTTCTGGATAAAGCACGGTTCTGGATACCACAAATGCCGCCTCAGGGACTTTGAATACAGATAACTCAGAACCCTCAAGATACGCTGGGAGTAAAGAGTCGCAAACAGTCACAAAGACGGAAGTCAGCAAACGTAGAAGTGGCTGCAAGCAGTTTTTTTATATTCCAACATATAATCACAAGACATGGTGACGGCACACTCAAGTTAATACGCCACCAACACAGGGGACAATACAATACTCATTTTTACCTGAGCGAAGTGAGGAAAGTCGTGTAAAGTGCCTTTCCCAAGGGCACAAGATCGGTGGCATGTCGGGACTCGAACCCGGGACCGAGTCTCGGTTCCGAGTCGAGCACTCTGCCGCTACGCCACACGACCCCACAAAGAATTTTGAAGTTTGTTGGCGCCTATCTTGTGCATATTTCTTGCACAGAACTAAGACGGATATAAAGACGTACCTAAGATGAACGGGTGGAAGTACCACCGTCCCGTCCGTCCCTCGGCGCGCCCTCGCCTTTTCCTGACCCACCAGTACCTGAGTACTGCTGCTACCAGGACCGCCACAACCAGCGTGGTACCCAACGCAATCAGCGCAATTCCCACTGTCGTCAGCTGGCCAGGCGCGCTAACAGGTGGCTTGATGGTCATCAGGCCTTTTGAAATGAACAGAAAATAAGTTATTATTTGATTAATTTACGTAATCTCCAGTGACAAAAAGGAGGATTGATCGTCCAATCACAACACTTAAGGGTCTTATTCAGTCTGACACCGGTTTACAAGGATTGGAACTTTTATCAGCAATGAAAGACAGAAAGTACTGGCGACAAAACTTCACATGCTGCACCTTAGAAGAGGATGAATAAAGAAGAACTTACGTTATGTTTTCATAATTAAACTTTTAAAAGTTAAAAACTTGAGTGCAGCGCCACACCGTCCTTGTTATGTTTTGATGTTTCGATGAATAAAAAAAATGTACAGAAAGAACAGGGGGTGAATAAGACTGTACCAACAATATACTAATCATAAACTAGTCACGTTTGGCACCGCATTCAGACATTGGGTTGCTAGGAATGAATGAATGAATGAATGAATGAATGAATGAATGAATGAATGAATGAATGAATGAATGAATGAATGAATGAATGAATGAATGAATGAATGAATGAATGAATGAATGAATGAACGTACGAAGGAAGGAAGGAAGGAAAAAAATTCTTGGATTTGAGCACTGCGATGGACACAAAAATGTTATGTTGATCCTATTATCCGTTCGCAGACACTACAATTAGATTAATTGTTAAAAGAAAAAACATCACTCTGTTTAGGTAAGATAATTTGAGCCACTACAAGTCATGACAATGTAGTATACAGCATCCCTACCTGTTCCTCCAAGAGGCGGAAGCGCAGCTACACTGGCTACAGTTGTTGGCCTGGGCCCTGCGATCAACAAAAGTAGTCATTTTGCTATTTGCCATTTTGCCAAATACTAAATACTTGGTCACCAATAGGACAATTAGAACATGTACATCAAGGAAATATCTCCATTTAAAGGTAAGGCCTGTTACTGTGCATGGAAACCATTTTTGTCAATCATATTACACTAAACATATTAGCACTAAATATAAAGGCGACCAAAATCACTTACACTTTTACTTAGAATGTTGTACTCACCGACTTTAAGCGTGACATTCGCTACCGAAGAGTTGCCTAAGTAGTTTTTTGCGACCACAGTGTATATTCCTGAGTCTTCCACGCTGACTTCTGTGATCGTCAAGGTTCCTTGTGTGGTGTTTACTACGGCTGTATCTGGGAGAGAACCGTCTAGCCTGCCCCACGTGTAAGTAGAGGGTGGAACGCTATCCGATGTTGCCTGGAGATCGACAGTGTCGCCTTCTACTATGGTGGTGGGACTTGGCGTCACCTCTATGTGTGGCGGAGTTGGAGCATCTTCATAAAACAGAAGATTAGCCTGACATGTTATTAAAAAGAGAAGACTATGCACTGTCGAAAACCATGTGGTTCATCGGATAGAAGAAAATAGGACTAAATTGTTCACCCAAGAAAACTATGTTAAATTGGTTTACCCATCCAATGGCAATGAAATGATTTACGGAATGAGTACAGGTGAATACTGGTTGTCAGTTAGAGACGGGAAAAACATCATTGGATGGTTTACTCCTTTTTCTCTAAACAACCTACATTGTACGATGAGCTGTCTCCCCGCTTCATGCCGTGAGATATCAGGAGCGAACATGGCCATGAAGGTGAAGATTCCCGCGTCAGAAGGCCTGGTCCCGTTCAGCAGCAGACTCGATGCACCGATAGGACTCGTCCGGTTCTACATAAATAACATGCCACCTCCGTGAAAAGTTTCATCAGATTGGTAAGTCACTCAGTAAAGATTCCCCTTTTTTATGTTATGAGAGAGAGAGAGAGAGAGAGAGAGAGAGAAAGAGAGAGAGAGAGAGACTGGTTTATTTGTACACACAAAAGCCTGTAAGCAGCCATATTTGGCTGATTTGGGAAGGCTTTAAAACACAAAATGCGCTTTAAATACAGCTATTTGATAAAAGTTCGTTACATTTGATAAAAACCTATGTTAATATGTAAATTTGTAAATACTGTACGTTTGGGAATGCATCCATAGCAGCGACACCTGTACTGCTGTGCAATATGAACCAGTCAGAATTGCCCTGAGGAAGGTGACAGACGGTCACCGAAATGCCGGCTGAATAAAAAAACTTGGTTGTGTAAAAAGAGTCTCTTTACTCAATGCCAAAAGGAAATGCGTTAAACGTAAATCCAGCAAAGCAAACTGTCCATACCATCGGGTACCATAGAAAGGACGCCATGTTAGTAACGGTGTTGCTGAAGCTTGCATGCTTACACACCTCAACGGTACAGATTGAATACGTTAAAAAACATCATTCTGACATAGATGCGAAAATATTCTATTGGTTGGTGGTTTGGTTAGTTGGTTGTTTGGTTGGTTGTTTGGTTGGTTTTTTGGTTGGTTGGTTGGTTGGTTAGTTGGTTGGTCGGTATAACAACAACAGAGGGAATAGTAGAATAACGGCGGGAGAACAGCAGAGTCTTACGTTGTACTTGTGGTTGTCCTCGTTGATGACTACAGTATCCTCCACCATGTGCATGATATCGTTCTTGTCCGGGTCCCTCCACACTGCGTAGAAGATGCCGCTGCCGGGCCGGAGACTGAAGGCCCAGTCCAGTCGCGCTGAATCCCCTATCACAACCTCTGTGGTGCCGTCATCGAGAACATGAACACCGTTCTCTACTGCGTGGAGATAAGAACATTTTTTTTATTTGATTGAATTTGTAAAAATACAATACACGTGGGACACAGGCAGCTGTTGCTGGTGTTGTTTCCCACACAGTTTTCACTTTTTTTTCTTTCCCAAGGGCATCATCATCGGTGGCATGTCAGGACTCGAACCCGGGACCTCTTGGTTTCGAGTCGAGCACTGTGCCGTTACTTTGTGGTGGGAGATTCAGCGCGGCTAGACAGGCCGGAGGCTTAAGGCCCAGTCCAGTCGCGCTGAATCCCCTCTCACAGCCTCCGTTGTACCGTCATCGAGAACATGAACACCGTTCTCTACTGCAGGGAGGATGGAGACAAAAACACATATCGAATTTGTAAAAATACACGTGAGACACAGGCAGCTGTTGCTGGTGTTGTTCCCCACACAGTTTTCACTTTTTTGAGGGCCTGCAAGGGGGGGTCCCGACAACGCTCTACGCTGAATTCGGAAACCTCTCGATTACGCTTTACGATAAATTCCAAGTGGCTACAACGCATTACGTAGAATTAAAAGGCCGAACACTCTCTACGCAAAAATATTAGAGCGGTCCGTCTACGCTCTACGTAGAATTAAAACGGCCGATTACGCTCTACGGAAAAGGGCTTGCGGGCCCCCTTTTTCTTTCCCAAGGGCATCATCATCGGTGGCATGTCAGAACTAGAACCCGGTAAGTATGAAGTATAAAACCACCCCGGTACCTGGTTGCGTAGTGGTTGGGGCCGTGGTTGTAACAGCAGTCGTTTGAGGTGTAGTGGTGGTGACAACAGGCATTGTAGGCGTGATTGTAATTATGGCTGCCGTACTGGGTTGCGTTGTAGTCATCGTTGTAGTACCTTGTGTTGTTTGTGTTGTCGTTGTACCTTGTGTAGTACCATGTGTAGTGATTGTTGGGAAACTTTGTGTGGTAGTCTGAGTCGGGCTATGTGTACTAGGACGAGTTGGCATGGTTGTGGTCTGAGTAGTAGTTGTCGGTCTGGTTGTTTGTGTTGTCGTTGTACCATGTGTAGTAGCATGTGTAGTAGCATGTGTAGTAGCATGTGTAGTAGCATGTGTAGCATGTGTAGTAGCATGTGTAGTAGCATGTGTAGTAGCATGTGTACCGTGTGTAGTAGCATGTGTAGTGGTTGTTTGGGTTGTCGTTGTTTGTGTTGGCATGGTGGGAAGTGTTGGCCTGGTTGTGACTGAGTAGTTGTTTGTGTTGTCGGTTTATTTGTTTGTGTTGTCGTTGCCTGGGTTGTCGTTGTGGGAGCATGCGAGGGGAAGGTATTTTGCGTCGGCTGAGTGGCTGTAACTACTTGTGTTGCCGTTGTAGTTGTCCCTGTGGGCAGAGTTGTAGTTACTACTCCTCCCCCAGCAAGGGTTGTAGTGCCGTGTGTGGAAGCCTGACTTGGGGTATCTGTAGTGGGACGCGTTGGCCTGGTTGTAGTCTGAGTAGTAGTTGTCGGTTTAATTGTCGGTGTAGTGGTTGTCGTTGTAGTTGTTGGTAAAGGGGTAGTTGTTGTGGTTGTTTGGATCCCCTGAGCGGATGTCGTTGTAGACGCTGTAGCTGTCTGGGCTGTACTTGTTATCGGTGTGTTTGTTGGTTGGTCGGTGGTTGTTTCCGGAAGAGCTACGACTGAAACAGCAAGAAAAAAGTCACAGAGAGCAAGAAATTGTTCATAATCAAAGTTCCCGTACACCCCGTTATCTAGCTCTTTTTAGGCAATGGTTTACCACCGATTTGAAGTTATGTTTTCTTGTAAATTCCCTCAGTTCATGTTGCTTGAACTTCGTATTATTCATTTATTTATGTATAACTTTCAGTTATACTGATTTCATTTACATCTTTTGTTATGTACTTTGTATAATCTATTATTCTTTACTTATTGTACCCCCCCCCCCCTGGGCCTCCTTGTAAATCAGCTATTGGCTGAAGGAGCTACCCAGATGTCATTGAAGATTGAATAAATAAATGGATGTTGGCCATCACCGGATTACTATGTAGGTTTCCCGGCCGGGGCTTCTAATGCGTGCGATCTACGTCTGATCAGAAAATATTATTTGCAATGATGACAAAGATTTACGGGTTTTCTCTCGATACCCCTTGAAGATGGGCGTGTTTCCTCTATTTGGGACATCGGGATGTTTAAATCAGATATAAAGCCCTTGGGCCACACAGTTGCGTAATCACTACAGCAGAAGGCTAGTCACTTATAGCGCTTTCCCAAATGCTAAGCAGAGAAAGCAGTTCGTGTCATTTCAAAGTCTTTGGTGTGGCTCGGTCGGGGATCAAACTCACTATTTACGTACCAATACAACACTCTACCCAATTGGCTATTACACCGGTCAGCCTTGTAATGAACCATTTAAGAATGGTAAAGGTAAGAGACCTAACCTTCGAGAGTAAGTTGTAAAGTCTGTGATGCCCCGTCAGAAGACACCACGTACAGTTGGTAGGTTCCCGACTCCGCTGTGGTGACGTCTTTCAGCCGCAGGCCTGACATTCCAAACAGTTCCACCCGACCCTACAGAAGAACAGAATCATTTTATTGTTGTCTCACCCCGCATATTTCATGATCGTCAGTCGTCATCATTTCATTTCTCCCTCCCTTTCTCCCTCCCTTTCTCCCTCCCTTTCTCCC
>NW_017804442.1:1609928-1622117 GCF_001625305.1 Branchiostoma belcheri
TCCCTCCCTTGAGTTTTAGAGACACCACGCTGATTTTACCTGGTAAGCTGGAGAAATGTACGCCACGCTTGTCTTGCTGGCGATCCCTGTGTCCGGTAGCTTCCGCCATGTTTGGAACAGCGGTGTGATACCAGCTGGCAGGGTGTAGCTCCACTGCAGGTCGGCGTTCGAACCCGCTGTGGCGTAAACGGTGCCGCCATCTTGGATTCCTGAAGGTCAAAGGATTCCAATTTGAAAAATGAATAACGTGGCTTAACTTGCGCAACTAAAACTATAAATGAAGAAGAATTTGGATAAAAATTGATGTACAGATTCATCAGTCGCACGTGTACACTGGGTCCTTCCATCACTAAATTGACCATTATGTCTGTTATACGAGCAATGTCATTGAACAAGCCTGCTCACAATTGAACTAACAAAGTAAGGGCACAATTCGACACCCTGGAGAGTTTGTGAAATATTAGATACTGACTCCAAAAGCCACTTATGTCACACACACTACAATCATCGAGGAAGAAAATAAAAGATGAACAGCACAGAGGCGAAGAAAAACGCCCCTGTGGCGTTGCCAAAAAGACGCGAGCAAAACATTACTAACGTTACCGTGAGAACCGCAAACACAGTCGGTATGTTATCTACACAGGGGTCAAAGTAGCAAAGATCAAAGGCTCCGACAAACCGACTTGTCTTGAGACAAACGACTGTAGGTGAATATTTTCAATCCACGCCAGTATAACAACAAGGTAGAAGATGAAGTCGTAGATTGTATTTTATACAGTAACGGGAGGGGTCCTAATTCCGACCTATGTTCCATGCAAACGCACATGCCTTTAGTAATGGTTTGTCTGACCCAAAACTCGCGCAACACGAGCTTTTAATATTTGTAGATAAAGATAACAACGATTGAAGCTAAACAGCTGTGTATTTTACTTCAGGTCAGCGCCTTGCACCCAAGCGTAATGGTTCGCGAAACTTACGGCATGTTTTTCGTCATTCTGCCGGTGGAACGTTCTATCGCAAAAGGGGTGCCCTAATTCCGACCTAGTATTTAACAAAGGTCAATCTGAGGAGAGAGTTTAGTATTTAAAATACACAAATTATGACTAAAACAATCTACAACTATTTTTCTGTCCCAAACAAGTCTTCTTTTTACCATGACGCGACTTGCTCCAAAGCGGCTGTTTCAAAATCAAAGCTGCGTTTTTTGACACGCTCGTCAACCACCGAACAAGCGTCTGTTATCGGAGCGTGCAAAGTGGAACAAACTTTGTGAGATTACCGATATCAACACAGAAACTTTGTCCATTCTTGTGGTTATTTATAGGCAAGTGCTCCCATGCATAATGCCGCGACAATGATTTTTCAAACTAGTACGGAATTAGGGGTATGTCGGAATTAGGGGCCCCCCGTTAATGATAGATAAATCTTTTTGAATATATTACAAGAACGTTTCCATGCTTGAAATCCTTGAGTAGTATTCAACAAGTCATATTTCTTATGCGCTTTTTTCATCCTGTATTGAATAGAACCATTTCAAAATTATAGTTTTAACATCACAAAGAAACGAGAAGCTGAACCTCTTTTAATAGAGTAGTTTTAGAGCTAATGTAGTTAGATTAGTATCAGTAGTCCTGTTTGTACTACAAACATGTATATACCTTATCATCTGTTCGCCTGTACTTAGCCCGATAGGGCATGAATGTACAATAAAGGTTATCTAATGTAAAAATACATCTTATCGACCGACGTCACATAATGTTTACAAGGCCCAGTAGAGCTTATTTTCTCACACTTTAATTGAAAGACAATCAACACAGCAGAAGTACATAAGAAAGAAGACAGAAGAAAGATGTCCAGACTATGCATGATGCACAAAATGACTAATAAACTGGTGGATGTCCCAACTACTAAGTACTAGTACCTAATACCTAACCCAGAAGAGAACAAGAAATAGCCATGCCTTCAAGTACCAGAGTTGAACTCACTGTCACCAAGTACAATAGGGGCATTGTCCATAGATAGCTTTAAACAATGTCTAGAGCTAGACGTTCAAGGGTTAGGTGTAACTAGTCGATCGGTGTAATATAGCCAGCTGTCGCCGCGCCGCGTGCCTGCGAAGCTGGTGTGTTACGCCGAAAGGCGGTTATACCGGCTATACAGATACAGAAGCTGGTGTGTTGCGCCGAAGGGCGGTTATACCGGCTATACAGATACAGAAGCTGGTGTGTTGCGCCGAAGGGCGGTTATACTTGCTATACAGATACAGAAGCTGGTGCGTTACGCCGAAAGGCGGTTATACCGGCTATACAGATATAGATACAGATACATAAATCGTGACTCCTGCATTGCGTTGACTTCTGAATTGTGCCTCCGATCAATAAAACACAGGACAAGCACAATACATACAAAAACACAATTTAGACATGAAAAAAAACTAAGCCTGCCCGTCTGACTAATATAACGTTACGGTTGGATGGCGAAGGAACTAGTTACACAGTCATGTTATGTATGTTTGTTTTTATGTTTGTCCGTGTCTTAGAGACCCTGATACATGTGTACCTCCGGAGTACCGTTAAGACCGACATGTGTATCAGGGCCTGACAACTGGTACCGAATCATGGAGTAGGTGACGTGGTTTTTATTATGTTCCATCATGTTTCTCCTTCTCCTGCAATTTCTTTAAATGGATTCATCTCTGTCATTTTTGGGCCAAATAACATGAAATTTAGCATGAAGGTAGAGTGGGCAAAAACTCACAGGCGTTTTTTTCTTTATTTTTTTGTTGTTGCCATTTTCAGAAAAAAAAATACATTTTGGGATATGGAGCCCTGGTAAGAAAACCAAATGACCTGAAATACCATGGGGATACCGTGGACATACGTCTACAAAACCTCATTCAAGCTTTTGACATAAACCACTTTAAAGACCAGTATAGACTATTGGCAGCCATCGTAGGATAGATCCATTTTTTGGGTATGGGGGATGTGGTGAAGCCATCTGCTGCATTTGCTCCCGAGCAAATGTCGGCCTTCCTAGTCTTCAGATAATATTTACGGATCGACCATTGACCACTTTTTAAAAGAGGAGGCAATGCCATCATTAATTCAGGTGAATATTTGTAGTTTTGCCGACACTGACCGGGCACTTTGCGGAGGGAAACTATCAAAAAAAGTACACATCGACTGGCATCATTTAGTTCGAGAGGTGTGTGTGGTGAAAGCTAGCCCTTGTCCTGCTGTGCGCAACATATGTCGCGCGGCACATACAGTACCATCTATATAGCACCCTGTATAGGTACGATTTGGGGGTATTTCTCGTGCAACGCATCACACCGCAGCGAAACGCAACGAATGCGGAAGTAACTATGCCACTGCAGGGCAAAAAAATTGAGGGTCTATGATCTAATTAAGACATGAAAATATTGAAAAATATTGTGCCAGGAAAGCCAGCAGGACAAGGGCTAGTTTTCTATCTGAGGTTAAGCTTATTCTGCGAGATTTTTATTTAACGCGTTTTAAGAGTTCCTCATTTTTTTTTGTTTTGTTACCTTTTCATGCCTATTGCACCAGATCCAATACACGCACAATCTCGGCAGGTGAATAGTATAGTCACTAGCCTAGAGGCCGCCTGGGCAATACGCCAGACAACGTGTATATTATTAACGTCCTGTCCTGAAGTGCTAACTAAACACGTACCTCATAGAGCTTGAATGCAATGTTTGACTTAACTTAGGCCAAAGCAAGTTATTTTTATGAATGACAACGCGCGCAAGGAGTTTCGCCTGATTTGGGGAAAAACAAGAAATTTTGTTGTCCTCTGACAGTGGTCAACATGCTGAAAATGGGCCAAGATGTCTGTTGCCATGCCGGAACGTGGATAGCAGATAACTATAAAGAGAGGAGACAAGACAAGGACAAGATAAAATGTTTCGTCTTTTACTTTGAAGCAGTGATGCATTTCATTCCTTTTATATGTGATGGTGGCTGTGTTTATAAATGTGTCGATCCCACTGGATCAAAACCATTTGTACAAATATGATTAAAATCTTTCATTTTTTTCAAAGTTGTTTCAGTGAGAAATGGATGTTGTAATAGTTGTCTATTAACTGAGCTAATATGTACTCTGCGGCGGATGTCATCCATAAAATTTACCTGCTGTGGCCTTATTAAACTTAGAGACAAGCAAGGTTTTATCAAACTGCACTTTGTCCGACTGAAATTCTTTGATTGCCGTGTACACTGTGATTGTGAAGTAGTGATCGATTGAAATGTTAGCCCATGTTGTGAGAATGAGAGCGCTCGGCTCGTCACCTGTCCGGTATTTAACCTTTCACTAAGCTCGTCGACTTAAGGCTCGATTGTAACGGTGAATAAAATGGTAGCAATTTATCATGAAAACCCTTTTAAAAGAGTTAGTGATTGTTAACACCGTAATCTTCTGATAGGGGCTGCCATTGTTAAGTGTTCAACTCGGATTTTGCGTTTGTGTACATTTTTTGTAGTCTCTACCAGGCTTCAGAAGCGTTAAGCGTCTGGAAAGAGTAAAAATTGGCTCTTCGTGTCTGGCAAACCATACTCCTTTAGTAGACCAACTCCCCTGGCATGTTATCTGTCTATTTTCCACTCTTTCCAGCCGCCACTGAAGCCTGGTAGAGGCTAACTTTTCGGTCGGACAAGCCATTCTCGTCCTACATTGCTTAATTTTATCACTTGATTTTCAGCGAGACAGTTGTTTTGATTAAATATTTCAAGGATAATTTTTTCTGTCACAAAACAGCTGAATTTTGAACGACAGTTCCAATGATTCACCTGTGGTTGTGTGTGTCACACATAGTTCAGTTGTAACAAAAAAAGTTATATGCAGTTTTGGCTACCATGGGTTGCATATCACCGACTGTTTAACACTGCCATAGTAATACCAACAAACTTGAAAGACTTATCTAATACAACGATGATCAAACCCTATTCTTTACTTCTCTATTATTTTCAAACCTGGATACAGGACAGTATACATTTAGGCGGTACCGCCGATTTAAATAATTCATTTTATCTAATAAGGTACATTTAAAACAGCAAAAAGCATTTGGATGATAAACAACAAACAGTGTCAAACAAACCTATATCTACAAGCGCTTGAAAAGGAGGAAAACAAGTGAATAGCAAAGTTCTTTCTATCACAACCATTTATTTTTCAAGCCGACGTTTCGATGACCTTCTGTCATCTTCATCAGGGCAATTCTGACTGGTTTACTTTGCACAGTCAGAATTGCCCTGATGAAGATGACAGAAGGTCATCGAAACGTCGGCTTGAAAATTAAATAGTTGTGATAGAAAGAACTTTGCTATTCAGTCGTTTACCAACCTGATGACAATATTTACAGAGGGAAAACAAGTTTGACAGTTTGCATGGTACTCTGTCCTGTTAATCTCACATGTTTGTCCGAGTCCGTTTCTGACCAGTGTTGCAGACAGTAAGCGGTAGAACCCATTGAAATGGGTAATTTTACGTAATTAGGCTCGTTTGAATTGTACGAAGCGCTAGAAAGGTACATATTAAGGTGTCAAGCAGCATCAAGCAAACCTAGAAGTGCTTAGAAAGAAGTAAACAATGAAAAATGACCAAGCTTGGCAGCTTGTCTCATAGTTTGTTTAGTTTGTCTCACCTGTTTGTCCGAGTCCGGTCCTGACCAGTGTTGGAGACAGGAACGCGACGATTAGAGTCGTCTGTAGCAGCCGACAGGCCGCTGGCATGTTGATCCGTGCCGTGTCTTCGTACGGTAACGGTTCGTAGTAGTTTTTCTGGATCAGAAGTTTGATGGTTCGAGTCCCGGGTTGTTTATATAATACTCGTCTTCAGCTTCGAACCCCAAAGTGCTCGCTCGTGTAAACTAAAATGGCATAGTTTCCGTGTTGGTTGTGTCTTCGTACGGTAACGGTTCACAATAAGGCTCTTCTGGATCAAAGGGTTGGTGGCTTGAGTCCCAAGTTGCTACTCGTCTGAGCTCCGATCCCCAAAGTGCTCGCTCGTGTAAACTAAAATGTCATGTTGATCCGTGGTGTTTCTTCGTACGGTAACGGTTCACAATATGGATATTCTGGATCAGAAGGTTGGTGGTTCGAGTCCCGGGTTGTTACTCGTCTCAGCTCCGATCCCTAGCCTGGTATGCTCGCTCGTGTAAACCCGCGTTTCCTTGTTTGAAAAGTGCCACACGCACCACTGGCACTGCGCACGAGAGTTTAAAGAGTTCACCACATTTCCTGACGAAAGTAGGGTGTGCCCACGTTGCACACAACTCTATCTCAACTCAAAATCTATTAGAGCTGATTGTTTGTAGCGTTTCAGAAGTCCAAGACCAGGACCTGTAGTGTTGGCGCTCCTGTCAACTCAAACACGTCGTTTCCTTGCTTGAAAAGTGCCACACAGGGTGTTTAGTCTACTGACGAATGTAGGGTGTGCCCACGCGTCGCACGCAACTCCTCAAAATCTATTAAAGCTGATTGCTGGTAGCGTTTTCAACTCCAAGACTAAGACCAAGACCTGTACTGTTGGCGCTAGCTCGTGTTAACTCATATCCGTCGTTTCCTTGCTTGGAGAACGCTGCTATCTAGCGCACGGGCGCTATTCAAGTCAAACCCAAAGAGACCACCACATTCCCTGTACGGTACCCACGCACGCACACGACTTCTAAATATTTATCAAAGTTTGCCTTCAACTGTAGATTTCTCAACTCCGTAGCCTGTCAACCAGACCACCGTGAGCTCTGCGCTATCCCTTCGGCGCCGAGAGCGTTTGGGGCCGCCAACCCGGCCTCAATTACTTAGGGGGCACAACAGAAGACTGAGCGTAATACAGGAAGTCAGCGGATACAGGGAAACCAGCTGGAGATAGGTCCGTGGTACAACTCGCCTGTGCTTGATAAAGGCCGGGGTCGAAAAATTACCGCCAAGCCGACCAAAGGTTTGGTACCCAGGCTATCAACTCCGAGGCTCAGGGCTGGTGTCGTTGACCGTTCGTGCGCCGGTTCACCGCCTCTGCTGCGTCGGGCTACGCTGGCAACGAGAGAGTTTGTTTGCCCGTTTCTCCAGGCAGTCACCGTATGACGTCACACCAGGAAATCAGTGCTCGAACCTAGAGTGACGTAATCCCAGCCTAAGGTGCGCCGAGGTTAGCCTCTACCAGGCTTCAGGAGGCGACTGGAAAGAGTAGAAATCGGCCAGATAGAGAGATAGCATGCCGGGGAGTTGGTCTGCTGGAGAGAACAGTTTGCCGCACCCAGCAGACCAACTCCCCGGCATGCTATCTCTCTCTATTTGGCCGATTTCTACTCTTTCCAGCCGCCTCACGAAGCCTGGTATAGAGGCTACGCCAAGTTAAGTGGCGCTTTGAAAGTCATTAAAAGAGGTCACTGGCTTTTCTCGGTAGTTTTTTCTTATCGTCAGGATGTGCTCAGAGTACTGGTATCTGTACGGGTGCGGTACGGGTGCGGTAATTCTGTCCTTTGTTCTCTGTACAGGTGTGACAATGAGCTAAACATAACACCCTGAGGGAGGGATTGGTATTTCCCGTCTTTTGGCTGATGTACGTAATTCTTAGTCTCTACCAGGTTTCGGTAGGTGGTCGGAAAGGGTAGAAATCGGCCAAATAGGGAGATAACATGCCAGGGGAGTTGGTCTGTTGGAGAGAACAGTTTGCTGCTTTTCGGGAGGCTACGTCATTCTTTGAGCAGCCGCGGAAGTTCGTACACTCTATGTAATTGAA
Organism: Branchiostoma belcheri; assembly: GCF_001625305.1. Classification (NCBI taxonomy): domain Eukaryota; kingdom Metazoa; phylum Chordata; class Leptocardii; order Amphioxiformes; family Branchiostomatidae; genus Branchiostoma; species Branchiostoma belcheri. Next base: position 1,617,687 of record NW_017804442.1, read on the forward strand.
TATTCAGTGTCAAGTGACGGGTTTTATTCGCATAAGTGGCGGCGCTAACATAAGTTACCTAAATTGAGCCCGTCGTCACTTCGTCCTGTACCCTCATTTTGTTTATTGTATGTTAAAATAAAAAGTGACGGGAAAATGTTTCCGTATATACCATTGTCGACGGTCGGTTCTACGACATAGCCTCAAGACAGTATCTATTAGCCAGAGAAGGTCGCCAGCCACCGTTGGTGGGGTAGCGACAAAAATACGGCCATATATGAAAAGCAAGCGATCTTCCCCCACGACCTCTGCTTGGAGAGTACCAAGGGAGTTGGTCTGCTGGAACGGCAAACTGTTCTCTCCCAGCAGACCAAGTCCCCTGGCATGTTATCTCTCTCTATTTGGCCGGTTTCTACTCTTTCCAGCCGCCTCCCGAAGCCTTGTAGAGGCTACGCCAAGCTAAGTGGCGCTTTGAAAGTCGTTCGGGGTCACTGACATTTCTCGGTAATTCTTTGCATCGGCTGGATGTATACTAGTATCCTGTTAAAGTGCTGTGCAGGTGCGTCAAAGAGCTAAATATAACATACTGAGGGGCTGGCATTTCTCGGTAGTTTTTTGTATCGGCTGGATGTGCTCAGAGTATCTAGTTACCGTGAGTGGGTGAGTGAATTAGCTACTCTTTCCAGCCGCCTCCCGAAGTCTGGTAGAGGCTATTGGTAGAGTACTGCACGTACCACCTGTGCGAGTTTACGTCCCAGAAGTGCGCTGTTTGCCAAACTCAAGAACGTGGCGCGAGGTTTGGTCACGGCGTCTTGGTAACTGAAATACTCGTATCTGTTTTGCTGGCGGGATAAGTGTAACGTTTATGTTTTTGAGAGTGTGCCGAAATCAATGAAGTTTTCCGAGTAGTGTTTCTCACTTGTTGATTCATTCATTCATTCATTCATTCATTCATTCATTCATTCATTCATTCATTCATTCATTCATTCATTCATTCATTCATTCATTCATTCATTCATTCATTCATTCATTCATTCATTCATTCATTCATTCATTCATTCATTCATTCACACACTAACGCGCGCGCGCGCACACACACACACACACACACACTAACACACACGCGCGCGCGCGCACACACACACACACTAAAACACATTTAAGAAATAGATAAAAATGGACAGAAACTATGAAGATCATTTTTCCTGCTGTTTTATTTAATACAACATCCGCTTCTCTAGTTAGATTCTAAATCAGACCAAAAACAAATCTCAACACACTTTCAAGGCACGCGTGTAGGTAATCTCCAAGCAGATCATACGGTGGCAAGGCAGTATCTATTGGCCAGAGGAGCAAGTAATTTTTATGGATGACATCAGCGCGCGTATTAATTTTCTCCTGATTTTGAAAAAAAAAGTCGGCTCTTTGACAGTGGTCAACATGCCAAAATGGGCGAAGATGTCTGTTGCCATACCGGAAGGTTGATGGCAGATAGAGGAGACTAGGCTTTGATTTAGTGTTTTGTCTTTAACGTTAATACAGTGATCTATTTCATTCTTTTTTATATGTAATCGTAGCTGTGTATATTTGATGTTACCACTGATATACAATAATTGTTGCAGTGAGAAATTAATGTTATAACAGTTGGCAGTAAACTTAGCACAATATAAGTATTATTCTTGTTTAACTAGGTATATATATTGAAAACCTCGTTAAACAATTATTATTAATTATGCCAAAATTTGAAAATGTTGGAATCTTGTTTTTTGGGGCCTGCCTTATTTTTTTTCCTCCTATCCCATTAGATTTGGAGTCTGTAGATTATGTCATTCATAAAATTTACATGCGTAAAATTTTCGGTGGCCGTACAAACTCCTCTGGCTAATGGATAGCTAGTACTGTCTTGGCACCGAAAGGGATCTGCTTGGACATTATATGTAGGCGGCCATTGGCTGCTTGTCGTCACGTGGATGGGTTCGGTCATGACGTCACTCAGGCCTACAGGAGTAAGCTGCCACGCCCTCCTGGGTGCAGTACATGCCGTCCAGACAGGAGGCGCTGCTGCACTGGTACGGGAACCCGCGGGCGACGGGAGAGGGGTCTAGGTGCACACAGTGTTCACGGGAGGATTTTTCATTCACAATGTTCTACACTAAAATATGAATACTAAGTACAGTACTTAATATTATGTGCTTCAAAAGATGGTAAGTTGCCTAAAATATATCAATACTTCAGAAAATTAAGAAAGCGTAGGTCACTTGAAATCACCCATCACAAAGACATGCATTTATGAATATTCGTATACTCACGGACGCAAACATAGTAGAACACAAAGTCCTGGCACACAAAACCATGTGCACACTGGATCTCGGAACACCAGTTCGTATCTAGAAAAAAAAAACAGACGAAAAAAAAGTAGGAAAACATTTAGACAGAATGTCTTGTCTCGGTCTGAGTATTGCAAGACGAAGGCATTCGCAAGAATATTAAAAAGATGCCAAGCATCACACCAATATTAGCACCATATAAAGCTCCATAGGATGGCTATGTGGCCCGGAACGTAACGTCGCACTGATAACCCTATCTAGACTGGGCTTTATGGATCCCTGGATCATTCAGTCCACACCAACGCCCGCGAACCCGTTTGGTGGCCCTAGCGCAAGCCATTCGGACATCACTGTTGGTGCGGGCACTTTTAGCCCCCCCCCCCCCACGTCTAGATACTTAACGAGGATGGCACTGACAGTCACGTTCGTCTTGCTGCAGCGCTACTGTATTCAGCACCGTGCCTATCTAGTTCTACGTCTGAATGGGTTAGAGTTAGGCATGGTTCTGGATAGTCTCTGCGCATACCAGAACGTAAATTTGGCGCTGGTACAGTGGACTTTAAGCGCCACCTTGCGACAAGGAGAGGTATTGTCCATTCAGACCCTGTAGATAGTTGCTGCGTCATTACGTACAAATGTCGGCAAGGTCCTAGTATTGAGTAGTTATTATTATACTTATTTATTTATTTATTTCAGCTTTATTTACAACAACATGTAAAAAGGTTGGGGGAAACAGGAACACTCCTTTTTAATGCCCCCACCAATATAAACTGATAAGGATTACATAGATTATAAACAAAATAAACAATAACAGAAATCATAACAACACTATTTACAAGGGTGGTGACAAAGAATTAACAAATCATATAATGAACTTTGAAGTAAAAAGAACGGCGAGCCAACGATAAATAATAAATCATTCGATAAGTAATAAATGATACATAACAGGTCAGCAGCAGTATGAGGAAAAACAGCAAATGAAAACAATAACGATAATGATAATGATAATAATAGTAATATCAATTAGTAACAACATTTGATTTGAAAAGGTACCTAGCAAAATAATTCAAATGAGTAATAAATAAATCATAATAATGATAACAAGATATCTGATTGGGGTGATTAGAATGGAGAACACTTGCGACAAGGACATTGAGTAAGCCAGGTGCATATATTGTTGGGATCGAATCTGTTGTTGGTAAGACAGAGATAGTAGACTAGGATTAATTTCTTAAAGGTGGTTGAAGAGGCTGTGGGGCATAATTTTAAAAGTCTAATATTAAGGGGTAAGGCGTTCCAAATGGGAACAACTCTTTGGAAGAAGAAATTTTTATAAGTAGTAGTGAGGCATTTTTTGGGTTGAAGCTTGGCCTGAGAACTAGATCTTAATGAAGTGTGAGGGTAAGTTATGTAGTGCTGAATATCTATTTCATAATGGCCTAGAAAACATTTAAACAGGAAGGATAGGTCAAGTAGTTCTCTGCGATAGGAAAGAGGTAAGAGAGAGCAGTTAATCAGTCGTTCCCTGTAATCCGATGTATAGTCGTTAAGAATATATTTTGTGGCACGTCTCTGGACTTTTTCAATTGTAGTGATTAGGTTATGATTGTGAGGGGACCAGATCATCGAACAGTATTCAAGTTTTGGCCTAACAAGGGTTACATATAGAGTTTTTTTGACGTTAACTGGGGCACGGTGACCAACAGACCTTTTAATAAAACCAAGGGTTGAGTTCGCCCTGGACGTGATACATTTAATGTGGTTCTTCCAAGACAGGAGGTGGGAGATAGATACTCCAAGGTCACTGAATTCTGTGACTGAGGAGAGCACATGACCCTCCATTTTGTATACATGGGACACCGGCATTTTAGACCTAGAGATTGTGAGAACTTTACATTTAGAGGTATTGAATTTCATCTTCCAAGTGTAGGTCCAGTCGACCATGCTGTCAATATCTCGTTGGAGAGAAATACTATCAGAAGGCGAAGTTATTTGTTTAAAACATTTGGAATCATCTGCGTACAGAGCCATAGGGCATTCTGTAGAAGACGGTAAGTCATTAATATATAATAAGAAAAGTAAAGGTCCCAAAATGGAGCCTTGTGGGACCCCAGACATAACAGGG
>NW_017804443.1:0-12822 GCF_001625305.1 Branchiostoma belcheri
TTGCGCACACACATACACACGTATACATATCCAAACGTTACTTAAACCACAACCCTCTGGCGTAATAGGTGTGGAAAGGTAGTTTTAGATTTTCGCCAGGGTTTTTAAGGAACAAGAGTTTGTTCTGAAAGTCTGTCCGTACCCTTCCTCCCCCTTTCTAATACGCTATGTTACAACACTGACGTTTTCACAGCCCGACCATGTCAGAGTGGGTGGAGTGAATATAACAACTACTGTTACAAGCTGTTCAAAGACAAAGTCGACTGGTCTACTGCAAACGGGAAGTGCAAACAGCATGGTGCAAACCTTGCTTCTGTTACAAGCGCTGACGAGAACAACTTTGTTGCACGCCTCATCTCGGATGGTAGGTGGCGTATTATTATCATTTTAATAATCAAGTGTGGATTTAGAAAGAAATAATGGTTAAGTGGGATGCCAACAAAAATGTCCGTTTTTTAAACTGTCGTTTTCTCTCACTATTTGTTTTATTTCTTGAAGTCTGAGAAGCAATGGGATACCTTGTTCAGTTTATATATATTTTCTTGAAGTTTTCGGTGTAAGATAATATCAAATTACTTCTGATTAATTTTGTTCATTGTGCCTTATTGTCTTACAGTACGTTCCATACCCTGCTGCATATAAAAGTTGATATGATGGAGTATTCCTAAAAACTGTTATCTAAAAGGCCCATTATTCAACACTTTGGCCCGATTTTGAAAAACATTCTTTAAAAAATTAACCTACATGTCGGGAGGGGGGAAGAATTTAGGTCGGACAATCGACCTGAATTGCTACATATTGTCGCTAAATAGTGTAGCATTAAAAATAGTCACAGAATGCACATTCTATACTTTATTTATTCAGAGTTGTAACAAGACAATACAAAGTGTGCACTAGGCAGCAAGTATGCTGATAGCGTGCTCACCAAACACATACCTGGACATATGAGGTAAAAAGCAACTATAAATAGTTAGAACAAAATGTATACACAAATAACATTATCTAATAATTTACACCTGCAATTAACATCAATTTTATAACTGTACAGCAATTGAATGTATAGTGTGGCTCAGCTGGAAGAGGCACAGAATCGTTTTGATTGGGCAATGAACATGTGGAGTGCATCTGTGAGTTTTGTATTTATGTCAAAGTTATGAGCTGGAGACCCCTGGAGCAGGAGAAATGTAGTTACATATTGTTGAGTATACTTGGTCTACTAGAAAGAACATTATAATTGCTCATTGGCATGAGACAACCAAAATGACCTATTTCAGATGGCATTAGTAACTGTAATGCAAATATCTCGCAATGAATTCACATATGCCAACCAAATGTCAAATAAAATCATTTTTTCTTTATTCCAGCCCCTAAAGGGTATATTCGGCATCTCGTCTATTTTGGACTGAAGCGTACGGGTGGACGATGGGAGTGGACGGATGGTTCACCACTTTCCTACACCAACTGGGCTCCGAACGAACCTGGCAAAAACTTCATGGGCAAGACTGGATACTGTGGTAATATGTACTCCAAGGTATTTACATTTTTTATATTCATTTTGCAGGGTTAATAGACTTATGTTACGACTCATGTTATGTTTTTAAGCAAGCAAGAAGTCTACTATATATAATGACCAAAGATACTGATACTGAATGAAAAATTAAAAGCTATTTGCATAGTCTTTGATTTTGTAACATTTAAACAGGACGACAGCAATATGTGGATCCGCGCAGAGGGGAAGAAAGGGCAGTGGAACGATCACGTATGCAGCTGGGAGCTTCCCTACGTTTGCAAGACTCCGAAATGATACAAAAGTCAATCCATGTTACCTGATCAAGAAAAACATCTTTGATCAAAGACAGCGTTGGACCAAAAGTGTTTGCCATCTACTACTGTCCTGTATATTATGTTTATATACAGCTCAATGTAATCTTTATGTTCAATACCACTGTACTTTTCTTTCTCTGGATTAGTAAATGATGTTTTCTATATCCTTTTGTATATGTTATGTAAAATACAAAAATAAAAAAAAAGAATTATAATCCCCAACATTCACGAAACCTGTGTTGACCATTAATATCTTGGTCACATGACTTCTTTTCAGTAGCTGAAGATGGTGGTTGCTTTTTGAGAGCTTCTTTGCTTGCATTTTAAGTCGTCTGTATCGGTTTAAAGCCTTTTTAAGAAAGATGTATAAGGCACCTTTGTACAGGTGTACATGCTTTTAAGTGTACGTGCTTCAAAGTTCCTTTGTCTTTGGACACGTGCTCTTACTTAGAAGGCTACAATTACCGATATGCATTTACAAGGACATTGGTACGTAGCACTGTCAACAAAAGAAGTTACTGAAGTCAAAATACTTTAAAGACGCATTTTTTATTGTAATGAATGTATTGTGTATTAATGAAAACAGCGAACGCTGTCATTGTCCAAGAATGGTCGTATCAAGAGGAAACGAATTATTGTGCATGAGAAGAAAGCATACTCTAACTTCAATTCTAGGTCTCTAGATTTTTTTAAATTTTGTTAGCAGGAGGTGTAAGTGAACACAAAAAAAAAACTTGTCAAGTAATGTGTATTAACCAAGACAACATTGTAGTAGACTTGTTCAAGAAATGACAAATTACATGTAAGTGGTATCTTTAATTTTATGCTTAAGAAAAGCAATGCAATGGCTTTAATTCATCCTGATTTTGAGGGGCCATGGAATCACGTAAGGCTGACGTTATCATGATTTGACATAATTTTTAAAATAAAAATGTTATAATTTTTACTATATCATGTAAGTTTTGATTGCAGACTTTTGAGTCTCTGCGAAGGTAGTTTTCAAAGTTACAGTAGGTGCAAAAATGGCTGTATGTAAAACTAGTGATTAAAAATGTTAAGAATATAACACTAAAGTAATAAGTAAACAAACCATGCATTATGTCTTGCAATAGCTGGAGAAGAAATGGAATAATGCTGGATTGATTATCATTAGGTCGGCATGATGTATATGTACATGTATATGGCTTGTATATCCAAATGATGTATCCTTGTGAAAAAAAAGGAGTTGCTTGTAATGATTTATGCTAGATTTCGTGGGGTTGTGGATATTTTTGAAACAATTAAATGATGTACCGTACTGCTACATACCTACATTATACCATCTCTTATAGGAGCCAGTGGACAAATACATGGAGAGAATCAATATCAGCGAGATGTATGCAACTAGAGTTACACCATCTCATACCTTCGCCAAATAATGTGAATCTTTGTGACTGACAAATTATAGATTCCTCCCCCTGATTTTGCAAATAGGATCTTCAAAAGACAGTCTTATCGTAACAAATTATGCCATTCTAGCATTTCCTCATAAATTCTGCAAATAAGGTCCTCATTTAAATAAGTTATGTTTAATGATGTTCACCTTTACGTAACTTTCATATACCCAAAGTATGAAATTCCAGGCAGTTACCATTATGGAATTATACCATTTTCTCATTAATTATGCAAATAAAGTGTTAATTTACGTAATTAATATTTGCCTGTGTTTCTCTTGTTCTAAATTACATATATCACAAGCTTAATAGTCCTATCATGTAATGCAACTGGTTTATAGCATTTCTTCATAAATTATGCAAATTACATCCAGATTTACATAATTGTCGCATAATTATGTCAAGCGTCACTTACGCTGCCCACATACCAAAAATCATGACGATCCGTCAACCTGTTCTGGAGTTATCCTCTTATGAATATTTTTAAAGAACCGCCCCTGCAGTTCCAGAGCAAGCTGCAACCTACGTCATTTCTTTCCCTCCACAAGAGCTACTTACCATCCAAATTTCGTGACCCTAGCACGTCCAGATCATGAGATATCAAAACCGGAAGTTCCGCTACAGTACCACAACAAGCCGCCAGGGGGGCCAAAATCTAATCATTTTGAGGTATCATCAAGACTCACCTACCAAGTTTGAAGACAGTCCATTTAAGCCTTGTTTAAAGTTAAAACTTTTGGTCCAACACAAAAAATTCTCTCACCTAGAGCTTTCGACCAGTCTTCCTCAGTAGACTGACCCAGTGAAGCTTGTCACGTGGCTTCTTTGAAGTGTGACGTCACACTTCGAACTTTTGTGTTGGACCAAAAGTTTTAACTTTAAACATGTAACTACCAACACAGATGAACTTTCATGACACCATTTAAGCCTTCTTGAGTTATCGTGTTTACAGACAGACAGACACACACACACACACACACACACGAACGCCTCTGAAAACATAAACTTCTTGGCGAAGGTAAAAATGCAGTGGACATAGGCATTTGACTACAACGTTTCCTTGGGAAAACTGTATGCCTATTTTTAACTATTATACATCATGACGGAATATACCTATTCTATTTGTCTATCAAGGTAATTAGTATCGAGGTTGAGAAGCTATAGTAAGATGGTCCGTACAAAATGTCACAACGAGATGGTCACAGTTGCAAATTTGCCTCCGTGTGAATTTTCATATGTTGAGTTAGGGCAGACTTAGAGGCTGCAGAATAGTCACACTGGTCACACTTGTAGGGTTTTTCTGATGTCTGGGTTTTCATATGCCGGAATAAGCTGGACCTGAGAATTGTCCTGTATCGACACTTCCCACACATGTATGGTTTCTCACCGGTGTGTTTTGCTACATCAACAACCAAACTGAGTTTTTGAGCTGCAGAATAGTCACACTGGTCACACTTGTAGGGTTTTTCTCCTGCATGGGTTCTCATATGTTAACATAAGTTAGACTTTTGACCTGTCCTGTATCCGCACTTCCCACACATGTAGGGTTTCTCACCGGTGTGATTTGTTAGATGTTTGTCCACTGGACGCACTTCTAGGGTTTTTCTCCAGTATGGGTTCTCATGTGTCGGGTTATGTTGGACCTCAAAGCTGTCCTGTACCCACACTCCCCACACATGTAGGGGTTCTCACCGGTGTGTTTAGATAGATGTAAGTTCAAAGCAGATTTCTTTGCTGCAGAATAGTCACACTGGTCACACTTGTAGGGTTTTTCTCCTGTATGGGTTCTCATATGTTCGGATAAGTGAGACTTTTTACCTGCCCTGTACCCACATTCCCCACACATGTAGGGTTTCTCACCAGTGTGTGTTGCTTGATGTTGGTCCAAAGTGGATTTCTGTGCTGCAGAATAGTCACACTGGTCACACTTGTAGGGTTTTTCTCCTGTATGGGTTCTTATATGTTTGGATAAGTCAGACTTGTAAGCTGTCCTGTACCCACACTCCTCACACATGTAGGGTTTCTCACCAGTGTGCTTTGCTACATGTTGGTCTAAAGAATATTTCTGTGCTGCAGAATAGTCACACTGGTCACATTTGCAGGGTTTTTCTCCTGTATGAGTTCTCATGTGTCGGGTTAAGTGTGACCTCGAAGCTGGCATGTACCCACACTCCCCACACATGTAGGGGTTCTCACCGGTGTGTTTTGCTAGATGTTGGTCCAAAGAGGATTTGTGTGCTGCAGAATAGTCACACTGGTCACACTTGTAGGGTTTTTCTCCTGTATGGGTTTTCATATGTCGGGATAAGTGGGACTTTTGAGTTGCCCTGTATCCACACTCCCCACACATGTAGGGTTTCTCACCAGTGTGTTTTGCTAGATGTTTGTCCAAAGTGGATTTCTGTGCTGCAGAAAAGTCACACTGGTCACACTTGTAGGGTTTTTCTCCTGTATGGGTTCTTATATGTTGGGATAAGTGAGACTTGTAAGCGGCCCTGTACCCACACTCCTCACACATGTAGGGTTTCGAACCAGTGTGCTTGGTGCGATGATAGTCTAAATGAGATTTTCTTACAGCAGAATAGTCACACTGGTCACACTTGTAGGGTTTTTCTCCTGTATGAGTTCTCATATGCTTGGATAAGTTGAACCTCTTAGCTGTTCTGTACCCACACTCCCCACACATGTAGGGTTTCTCACCGGTGTGTTTTGCTAGATGTCGGTCTAAATGAGATTTCTGTGCTGCAGAATAGTCAAACTGGTCACACTTGTAGGGTTTTTCTCCTGTATGGGTTTTCATGTGTAGGGATAAGTGGGACTTTTGAGTTGCCATATATTCACACTCCCCACACATGTAGGGTTTGTCACCAGCTTTATCCAAGTTGACTTGTTGTGCTGCCATCTGGTCTTCAGCATTGCTTGTCTTGCTGTCACAGTTGACCTGGGAAACCCTGATGGGAGACCCATCACAGAAGTTCTGACTAACTCCGGTAGGAGACCCGTGCCCTGCTGTTGCCATGTTCAGCCTACTGAAAAAAATGAAATTAAAGTGGTCAAGCTTTAAATGCTGTCAATAATAAAATTGGGTTTTTAGACAAAAAAAAGTTTAAATAGTTCCGGTTTCGGGTCGGAGTTTAATTCTGACCAGGGTTCCAAATAGTGCGCAGTAAATCGCCGGATCTGCGAGGTTGTCATGCTAGGCTTGGCTCCCCATAGCTCGGCGATGGTTGTAGATTTTTAAATAGGTTTTGAATTAATAAAAAAAAACTTGGGGTTGTAATGTTTTTTGGCGTGGTGAAGTTGGGTGGCCAGCGAAACGTTTTTGGTATCAGTCCGCGAGCAAGGGTGATGCAGTTTGTCGCCTGAAGACCCAAAAAGCTGCGTTCTATGTGGAATTTCAACGCAGTCGCGTCACCCGATTTTGCAAAAAATTTATAGCAACAACCTATATTTTTTTCCGTTTTCCAGAAACAGGAAGTAGTAAGCTATTTCAGCATATAAGCCGTTAGCCTGGGAATTTTTTTTTCCAGGCAGGTCCGTTGCAAAAACTGAAAAAAAAAAATATTTTTCGTATCCAAAATTTACGTTTAACTTGTTTTTCTACCCAAATTATAGAATTAACAGACAATAACCAAAATTCTATCGGAAGCCGGCTGGAAATTCTATCGGAAGCCTCTGTTGACTGATGTAAAGAGATTTCCCAGTGTACTTTTCTTGGCGGAGTTATAGCCCTTTCGGTCTGAGGGTGTCCGCCGGATCGAAAAATCGTAAAAAAAAAACCTGTCCGAGACCTTCCGACTTTAAGATGCTCTGCAATATCAACATAATATATAACAACGTAACCCAACATAATTCTAACGTGTTGTCTTTCTCGCATTTGAATAGATTTGCTTCCATAATGCTTCAAAATCATAATTCTTGAGATCTTACAATCAATCAATCACTCACTCACACCACCGAGCTCGCTCAAAACATTTCATATCATATTATTTATTACTTCAACGACTACAAACAATGGGGACAACTGACTCCATTCGCTAGGCTGGAAATAGAATCGGCAAATATAGTGAAATAGGTTTGGTCACGTCACCATGCTTCTCTATTTACTGTTTTTACAAATCAGTTCTACGCGTTTGTAGATTTTGTAATGTACGCCTTGTGTGATTCTTTACAATACAATTAACATTTCCATATGATTTCACGTACTCTAAAAAGGCCACTGCAAATCGACGTACATGTAAGTGGCGAAGGTCGAACGTATGTTTGGTTTCGCCCCCCTCCCCCCTGAATTCAACGATATTAACATCCCGAAAATGCCTACAAATTATCGTCCTACTGCGGTTCTTCTTCCACAACTATGGCCTTAAACTATAACCCTCAACATTATAATACTTTTTTGTCCGTTTCTAAGTCTTACCTGCTTCCTATGATGGTTTTTCTCTTCACGAAAACCGGAACTCTTTGTCCTTCTGTCGTCTCGCGAGGTCATGAATGCCCTTTGGGTCAAAGGTGAAGTTGTCGGCCTGATTACCCATATAGTACATTTGTCGACGGGTGGCACGTTATGTTTTGGTTTCCTTATAATGTCAGCGTTTTACACACTTTTACAAGTAGACCACCAAAACGACGTAACATGAGCCCGATTTTTTCTTGTCTAGTATAATATTATGTGAAAGGAAGATAGAAAATCACAGTTAGCCTGTTTTGTCGGTCTCACCGGTGTGTTTTGCTTGATGTTTGTCCAAAATGGATTTCCCTGCTGCAGAAAAGTCACACTGGTCACACTTGTAGGGTTTTTCTCCTGTATGGGTCCTTATATGTTTGGATAAGTCAGACTTGTGAGCTGTCCTGTACCCACATTCCCCACACATGTAGGGTTTCGCACTGTATTCCGTAAAATTGCACTGTATACTCTGGCACCTCTGTATACAGCATTCATCCATCTGTTACGTGCCTAGATGTCCGTTTATCGTGTTTTCAGCAGTGAAAATACACCAGTGAAAAGTGCCGATCTAGTAGCGTCGCCACGCGGATAAACTGAGTATTGCACGCAAGTTCTATAGAGCTTATTCACCATACGTCATCATGACGTCACCATCCCTCATGTCCCGTGCGACGCCATTTTGGGGTGCATCTCTACAGCGAGTTTCCAAGCGTTGAAATGGCCGACAAACGTTAGGTAAACTGTCCTTTGTCCTATTACACGAAGAGTTTACCACCACTCATACCTCTCGTTACTGGAACAAAATAAAATCTGTTGGGATTGACCCGTTTTTCTTGAGTTTTGATCAGTCTGATCGAGACGGCGTCTACCGCCAGCGGAGTCCATTGACGCGACTTTAGCTTCGTATTTGGTACTCACGGGGCAGAAGTTTTTACACACAGGATCAGTTCAAACCCTTGTCTGGAAGCGTTGTATCAGGATGTGTAGAGAGTGTTGTGGGACATGCAGTTGCGTGGTGACAAGTACGTTGTAGTCGGGATACGCAAAAGGTCGCTATTTTGGAACAGCCCCGGACTGTGTCTGGATAATAACAAACAAATGCGGGGCCATCGGCCGCCATCCTCAGTCCGCACTGCCGCGATTGTGGCTGGACAAGGTGAGTGTTACAAGTTGCCAGGTCCCTGTTCTACATGGACATTTACCACAGAGTAAAGGGACAGGTAGCTCCAACAGATTTAACGTGGCCATGGCTACCCCGACGTTGACATCTACAGCCCCCTACGCCAGGGTAAAACACACGGATTTCTGATCAGCAAAAAAAGATAAAAGCCGATCTTTAGAACATGAGACGTGGACATGGAGCCAGAACAACCCCAAGGACAATGTTACTAACAAGAAGAGTGTTCAAAACGTAGATTGTGGCCCAAAATACGCAACTATCGCCAAGAGTTTTCATAGCGTACCATAGCGATAGGCACCGTGCTGCACCCCCTAATGGCGGACAATGCTCGTTGCCGGGGGAAGAGTCACGTGACCATCTGTGGTGAATAAGCCCTATAAGTCACAACGAGGTATATCTGTTAGCATTATATACATTGTACGTCACGTCGGTCACGATATGTTATACAATGCTAAGCTTGTAATGATATTTTGCGGCATGTTCATACGCGAAGAAGAAACATAGTGTGTCCTACGTCTACCTCTGACATTATTGTTACCGCACTGCTAATTAATGTTTCCTTAGATATAACGCATATCCAATACAAATATTTATTTATACTAAACTTTAGTGGTACAGTACCCCTCTTTTGATGTACAGAAAGAAATAGCTGACTGCGTTCCGGTCCATTAACTTAGTGTAAGTGTTGGGGGGGGGGGTTGCTGCTTTGCCTTTCCCATAACAAGATCTACCTACCATCCAAACTCCGTGACCCTAGCATGTTTAGTTTATGAGATATCAAAACCGGAATTTCAGATGTATTACCATAAGAAGCCGCCAGGGGGCCCAAAATCTAATCATTCCGAGGACATATCAAGACCAACTTATCTACTAAATATCAAGTCAATTCATTTAAAATTAGGCCTCTCAAGTTAAGGTGTTTACAGACGCACGCAAAGAGCCGGGGATACACAGACACACACACGAACGCCTCTGAAAACACAACCTGCTTGGCGAAGGTAATAAAGATTAGGGTCCCTCAAACTGTATTTTACTACGACATGAGATCTTTGCATTCTAAATGTCCTTTTTATATTTACCGAAGGAAAAAATATTGTTTTTGCTACGTTTTCTCTTCTTCCGTTCCAAACACCGACCTCTGACCTGGCCAATGACCTGCTTTGTTGACATCTCTCACCATGGTAACTGGCAAATGAACTGCCAAGTCTGAATACTCGATGGAAAAACACAATGAGTTTGACGAGCGATCCTCCATATGTAAGATAAAGTTCACACACATTAGAAAGGGGCCGCAATAGAAAACTACCCGTGTACGAGAGATTATGTAAATATTGCCCAATTTTTGCCCAATGAATGCAGTGGAAAGTGAAATACATTTTACATTACATTATTATTTCAAACAGTTAACCCACTCTCTCCACCCTTTCATCACTACTAAGTAGATCACCAAAAGACTACTGTATTTCCTGATGTTTTCACGGTACTTTTAAATTCACTGATTTCACAGTTGCTTCTGTACTGTGAACTTATTATTGCAGGTATAATTTCTGGTCGTTTTTACTGCACCTATCGCCACCGTGAATAAATAGTTCAGTGAACATATCCATTTTTGTTTGGTATCGTTGGAAAGGGTTTGACACAATTATTCAAGAACAGCAAGCCGTTTTGGAATATCGTCTGTGGTTTTGGAATTGTACGTGTTTGAACTTTTCAGATCACGCTATAGTAACAAGTTAATGACCGTCACAGAGATAGGGTTTGGGTTAGGGTAAGGGTAACCAAAAGTCCTAGGAAGTAAACGTTTGGTATCGTTCGAAATAGTAAGACACAAGTATTCCAGTTCAGCTAAACGTTTGGTATCGTTCGAAATAGTATGACACAAGTATTCCAGTTCAGCAAGCCGTTTTGGAATATCGTCTTTGGTTTTGGAATTGTACCTAATTAAACTTTTCAGGTGACGCTATGGTAAAAAGTTAATGATAGTGTTATGGATAGGGTTTGGGTTAGGGTTAGGGTAACCGAAAGTCCCAGGAAGCAAAAGTTTGGTATTGTTAGAAAGGGTTTGACACAATTATTCCAGAACAGCAAGCCGTTTTGGAATATCGTCTTTGGTTTTGGAATTGTACGTGTTTGAACGTTTCAGATGACGCTATAGTAACAAGTTAATGACCGTCACAGGGATAGGGTTTGGGTTAGGGTTAGGGTAACCAAAAGTCCTAGGAAGTAAAAGTTTGGTATCGTTCGAATTGGTATGACACAAGTATTCCAGAACAGCAAGCCGTTTTGGAATATCGTCTTTGGTTTTGGAATTGTACCTAATTGAACTTTTCAGGTGACGCTTTGGTAAAAAGTTAATTATCGTCTTATGGTTAGGGTTTGGGTTAGGGTTAGGGTAACCGAAAGTTTCAGGAAGCAAACGTTTGGTATCGTTGGAAAGGGTTTGACACAAGTATTCCAGAAAAGCAAGCCGTTTTGGAATATCGTTTTTGGTTTTGGAATTGTACGTGTTTGAACTTTTCAGGTGACGCTTCGGTAAAAAGTTAATGATCGTGTTATGGTTAGGGTTAGGGTTAGGGTTAGGGTAACCAAAAGTACCATTAAGCAAAAGTTTGGTATCGTTAGAAAGGGTTTGACACAAGTATTCCAGAACAGCAAGCCGTTTAGGAATATCGTCTTTGGTTTTGGAATTGTTCGTGTTTGAACTTTTGAGGTGACGCTATGGTAAAAAGTTAATGATCGTGTTAGGGATAGCGTTTGGGTTAGGGTTAGGGTAACCGAAAATTCCAGGAAGCAAAAGTTTGGTATCGTTAGAAAGGGTTTGACACAAGTATTCCAGAACAGCAAGCCGTTTTGGAATATCGTCTTTGGTTTTGGAATTGTACGTGTTTGAACTTTTCTGGTGACGCTATGGTAAAAAGTTAATGATCGTGTTATGGTTATGGTTTGCGTTAGGGTTAGGGTAACCAAAAGTCCCAGGAAGCAAAAGTTTGGTATCGTTAGAAAGGGTTTGACACAAGTATTCCAGAACAGCAAGCCGTTTTGGAATATCGTCTTTGGTTTTGGAATTGTACCTAATTAAACTTTTCAGGTGACGCTTTGGTAAAAAGTTAATGATCGTGTTATGGTTAGGGTATTGGGTTAGGGTTAGGGTAACCGAAAGTCCCAGGAAGCAAAAGTTTGGTATCGTTGGAAAGGGTTTGACACAAGTATTCCAGAACAGCAAGCCGTTTTGGAATATCGTCTTTGGTTTTGGAATTGTTCGTGTTTGAACTTTTGAGGTGACGCTATGGTAAAAAGTTAATGATCGTGTTAGGGATAGCGTTTGGGTTAGGGTTAGGGTAACCGAAAATTCCAGGAAGCAAAAGTTTGGTATCGTTAGAAAGGGTTTGACACAAGTATTCCAGAACAGCAAGTCGTTTCGGAATATCGTCTTTGGTTTTGGAATTGTACGTGTTTGAACTTTTCAGATGACGCTATAATAACAAGTTAATGACCGTCACAGGGATAGGGTTTGGCTTAGGGTTAGGGTAACCAAAAGTCCTAGGAAGTAAAAGTTTGGTATCGTTCGAATGGTATGACACAAGTATTCCAGAACAGCAAGCCGTTTTGGAATATCGTCTTTGGTTTTGGAATTGTACGTGTTTGAACTTTTCAGGTGACGCTATGGTTAAAAGTTAATGATCGTGTTATGGTTAGGGTTTGGGTTAGGGTTAGGGTAACCAAAAGTCCCAGGAAGCAAAAGTTTGGTATCGTTAGAAAGGGTTTGACACAAGTATTCCAGAACAGCAAGCCGTTTTGGAATATCGTATTTGGTTTCGGAGTCGCACGTGTTTGAACTTTTCAGATGACGCTATAGTAAAAAGTTAATGACCGTCACAGGGATAGGGTTTGGGTTAGGGTTAGGGTTACCAAAACTCCTAGGAAGTAAAAGTTTGGTATCG
>NW_017804444.1:0-12683 GCF_001625305.1 Branchiostoma belcheri
TGGGGGATCAACAATGAACCCAGGGTAGCCGGCATATTGAAAAAAACAAAACAATCTTATCAAGGCCTTCTTAAGAATGTCTTGTACACCTGGATATCTGGAGTGTGGATTACTGATTCTGGATTTAAAGATTTCTTTAAAGTCACCATTTTTTCACATCGCAGACTTAAGGTACTTGTTGGTACAGAATTATAACTCGGCAGAATTATAAAGCTAACGCTACATGTATACTGTTCGCATTGCCATGGCTCTAAAGAACATGGAAGTGATAAAAGTGCCACAAAAACTTTCTTGAGTACATTTGTAATGTGTTCTGTCGTATATATATATTAATTCAATAGATAGAAAACCACAATTAAGTTGGCATGATAGGATAGTTAAAGAATTTATTATTCCAGTGTTAAATCTAGTTGGAAAATACAGGGAAAATTACTACATGCAGAAACAACCAGAGTTCCACCATGTTTACCAGACGAATTATAAATATTTCTTATATCACCATGAAAAAATGGAGCG
Source organism: Branchiostoma belcheri (assembly GCF_001625305.1). Lineage (NCBI taxonomy): Eukaryota > Metazoa > Chordata > Leptocardii > Amphioxiformes > Branchiostomatidae > Branchiostoma > Branchiostoma belcheri. The sequence continues at coordinate 517 of NW_017804444.1, forward strand.
GACACTAAATCTTTGATGCAAATGAAACATGCGTATGGATATACTGTGTAAAAATTGTGGATTGAAAAAGGTACATTTTTATTGTCAGATGCGACAGCAACATGCAAATCTTGAGTTTTTTAATCACAGATAATTTTGAAAGACAGTCAATGAATGGCTAGTCAAGTCAGCCAGTACCAGCTGCCTTTCTGGTCCCACCGCAATACCTCCTAGCGATATTATCCTGCTCCCAGTCTTAATGGTCCGGACATACTCGCCGTGACGTGTGAACATCTGTACCCTCCCGTTCCCAGAGTCCGCCACGATGATGCGGCCGATGCTGTCTGTACAGATGCCGCTAGGATACATAAGTTGACCTTCACCTCTTCCCTCACCTCCAAATTTCAGCAGGAAGTTCCCGGACTCGTCATACATGTAGACAGAATGAGTGTCCCAGTCCGTCACGAGGATGTTTCCTTCCCCGTCCACAGTGATGTACCGTGGGCTTGTCATCTCACCTTGTGGATGTCCGAATCTCCGCAGCGGAGAGCCGTCCGGACAAAACACCTGAACTTCACCACCTTCGTTGTCAGTCACCAGGATGTGGTTATTGCGAAGGTCCACCGCAACCCTACGCGGGAATCGCTTACTCTTCTGAAGCTCAAACTGTGCCAAGGCGGTCCCGTCCGTGCTGTACTGTGCGATAAGTTCAGTTGACTCGTGATCATCTTTTCCCACTACTACTAGTGCGCCTTTACCGTTCATAGCCACATCCGATGGTGATATCAAATTATTCTTTGTACCCAATAGGACTGTTGGGAAGTGGCGGAGGTACACCCCCTCTGTGTTGTGGACTTGGACTCGCTTGTTTCCTCGATCAGCTACAAATATCTCGTTACTACACGACACCACAATACCTCGAGGTTCCTTGAATTTACCGGGCTCTGATCCCTTCCCACCGTAAGTGATCCCACCTTGAAAAGAGGCTGCAGTAGCATGACGCGTTGCTCCCTCTGCCCCTGCTACTGTGGATTGCTTGTGCTCGGTTTGTAGTTTCTCTTTTTCATCTCCCGCTCTGTCCGAGCCTGTTATTGCAGTGGTCTCTTCTTTTCCTTTTGCAACAGCGTCCCCTTCTCCCCTTGTTGTGCCCTCGCGTGACTCTTTAGCTACCTCTGTTTTGAAACCCACGTTTGCCTTCCTGAGGTTTTGGATACTCGGGTACTCCAGACTCTCTGCTATCTGCAAATGGAGGGGCAGGGTGTCTGAGAACAGGTTCAGAGCGGACAGGCGGGTCCGGTTCCTTGGCGCCCTCTGCTGCTTGATGCGGGGAATGCATCCTACCTCCATGTCATCGACGGTACGCTGTCTCTTGATATCTGTGACGTAAAATGATTTTGCACGTTGTTAGACCTATATTATATACATATCTCATATTTCTGGGGTATGTATGCAGAATGAAAAATGAATGCAAGGATGGCATGGTCTTGCAAGCGATCAGGCAACAAGTTTCAAGCAATTTTAGATTAAGGGAAGAAAAAAGAACAACCCTACAACAGATTCTCAAACTTTATACATTTTCAGAGGGAGACTCTCAGAGATTCTACTCAAACCACATGAGAATTTTTAAATTCTTTTGATAATATATGTCTATAAGAAGTACATAGAGTTTTTTTTTTAGAAATTGAGCGTTCATGAAGTGCTAATTGATTTCTGAAATGCACATTTTAAAGGCTTAGATTTTGTCAAATGCGTTAGTTTATCTGTGATGACCTAATTCAACATACCGTTGAAAAGCTCCGCCCGAGTGACTTCGATTGGTGCTTCAGCGTCAATCTGCAGTGACTTGACGCCCATGAACACAAGTCTAGGGTCGGAGTTATCCGCCATGAGCCTCAGTACCACTGTGCTCTCCCGCGGTATGGTGTAGTGCATCAGGATGCTCTCGTGTTTCTTGTAACCCCTGAACTTGACCTGTGACCCTCCAGCGCCGGTCAGTGATCTTAGATTGTATTTATGATGATTTACGGTTTCGTTTGTCATGCCTGTTGGGCCGTTAAGGACGACGCGGAGGTCCGATGTTGCGCCTGGAAATATATTAAAAAACAGTGTTCGTTATATATAGTAAAAATGGATTCTTCCGCAAACTAAATAATTGTGACAGGGAGTGACAACATTTTCCAAGTGATGACATAAAACATTGTCATGTTAAACAAGTCAGATTCGCCAGAAACAGTTACTCATTACAACAACTGGATATGAGTTTCGAAACGGTCATGTAGATACGTAAAAATAAAACCTATCTTTATACCCGCTTTTGAAATGAATTTCAGTGGCCTACTATTAGGGGAAAGTTTTGAAAGCTTTTTAAAGTAAATTACACAAAAATCTTCTTAAAGTAAATTACTTTACTCACCATCAGCACTTGCACCATCCGTACTTGTTCCCGGTTGTAGTTCGGGATTCTCCGGAATCTCTCGCTCAGACGATTGGAACGGCCTCACAACGTCCCTAACCAGGTCTGCTCGCCCTATTCTGCGCAAGATCTCTTCAAGAAATTCCAAGTTATAGGGATCTATTTTGTCCAGTTCTATTAGTTTTTGAAAAACGTCAATCGCGTCAGGAAGTCCTTCTGCAACGCCTTTTGGAATCAAGTGGCTACAATACAACTTCAAGAGCCTCGTTTTTTTCTCTGTCAGCTCATCAGATATACGCTGTAAGGTGCTCACGAAATCGAAATGAAATATGTCATCCTCTGTCACCTTTCCTGAAGTCTCCATTCTGAAACGAAGTGACAAACTCTCAGTCAACCAAAAATGAGGACAGTATACTGACTAAATTACACAGTCATATTTACCTGCATACTGTATGCCAGACAATAGATAAGTCTTCATGTAAGTAAAAACACACATTTCTACCGCCCCAAAACAAGGAATTCCAAATCAAATCTGTGGACTGCACCCTTCTGAATCCACAGGAATCAACCTCATTAGAAGACATAAGGACCTTTTCTCTCAATATCACAGTGCTCCTGATGAATAGGTGAATAGGGGGACTTGTTACTGAATAACATCCAGTAGATTTCTAGCGGCGACCAATTTATGAATAATTTATCAGGGCGGCGCCCACGAAATCAAAACTGGTTCTTTCGCTTTCACTTTCAGACAGGCACGTGAGGGCAAAAACAATGAAATACTCTACACCCGTTTTTCGTTGATGACTGCTAAAAGCTGGAAACATTGCAAATATAATTTTCGTATGGCTCCAATTACCATAGTTTTGTGGCACGTGTTTTCAGAGCAGAGCCCGTTATATTCTGGCTATTGGTTGTTGTAGAACGGCACAATAAAAATATCATCACGTCTTAGTTACATAATATTTTATTTGATGACGCAATGAAGCCATAGCTCCCCACTCTTTACGCAAGTTGTAGCACTACGTAATGTGTCGAACGTAGCACTACGTAACGTTTGAACCGTTGTCAACGTTTCACTACATGCAGATATTCCTTAAGATCTGTTTCTGTAATTCATAAAAAATGGTCGCCTAGCCGTGCAACGTTTACAATATTCCTCATCGGTAGTGTAAACTTTTACTACGGAGGAGCGTGATCAAAAACTCACCTGAGTAGAGTAACTTGAAAAATCACACCTTCAGATGGTACGGAAAACGAACAGTCTGGTTTTCCAAATGGACTTAGTAGTCTCAGTTGCCGTTTGTCTGCTGCCGAATGAAACCTGTCTGATACGTATATACGTACGTATACATCATAAATATTTACTCTATATCAATATTTTCTGTTGGGTATTTGCATATCAATGAGTCTGAAAGACAAACTGGTGAGAAATTGCCCACACCTACTTCTGCTTCTACTTGTTTTCAAACAATGATCATCAAGTCATGCAGAAATACCCTCCAGGTGTGGCTATAGATCATGATACAATTGGCGTATGCTATGAATTATTTATTATACGTGTGCTTGGCGACGGGTGTGCGTGTGCGTTCGAGCAAGGTTCGAGGAAATACTGAGCATATATTGTTTATTATAAAACTGCCGTCTAAAATCGTTTCCTCATCTACCAACTCCTTCATCTACTGTCATAGAAATAATAAACCATCAGGTGTTCTATGTAAATTTTTGAAAACTTATATAACAAACCGTTACAGTCCACTAGCCACTAGTGATCACTAGTTGCTGTTCCTGTGCATCTCCCTGCTAAGTAATAACAGTAAATGTCAATATCGGTCAGATTTCCTCTCAGGAAATTACATTGGATGCCTTTGAATACCGACAGCTGTTCGGCCGTCCGACATAACGCTACTACATCTACAGTAAACGAAACGGCTAGCACAAACAGCCCAATATCTGCTTGAAAAACCGCTATTACCGCACACCTATAAAGGCCGACGAAATTGACCTGTTCAACAAGTCCATCAAAATAGGAGTGTCTTGTGAACTATTACATGACCCATGAAAACTGCTACGGTATAAAGAGAACAACGTGCATCATATCGCGCATACTATCAGACGACATACCAAACTACATAACAATGCAACAAATAGATCGTGAGTTACAGCTGCGAACATACAGACACGACTTATGCCAATACTCCGAGGAGGTCACTGGCATTCACAATTACAACGCAGTCTCCATTTGAATGGCTTCAGGTGGGAGCAGTGCACGTCTCAGTTGCGTCAGTCTCTTTTCTATCCCTTCTGGAGTCGGTCTTGTAGCAGGAACGTCGCGCCAACACGCCCTCATCAGTCGGTACAGGTCCTCCGGACACTCCGGCGGCCTGTTCATCCTTATCCCTTGCCTCAGGACCCCTACCATCTGGAGAAAAGTGAGCTGCATTCTGCCATCGTAGCACGGATCTTGTCCCAGCGTGGCGATCTCCCACAGCAGCACGCCGAAGGACCAGACGTCACTCTGACAGGTGTACTCGCCGGTCTCGATGGACTCCAGCGCCATCCACTTCAGCGGCAGGAGTTCGTCAAGGCCTGGCCGGTTGGCTCGTACATACTGAGTGGTGGCGTACACATCTCTGGCCAGACCAAAATCAGCCAACTTGGCCACGTCATCGGCAGTGATGAGGACGTTACGAGCGGCCACGTCACGATGGGCGATTCTCAGGCGCTCTAACTCTTGCAGAGCTCGTGCTATATGAACTGCGTATCCTAGAAGATTTTCAAGTTGGTACTCCTGATTGTTGTTCTTTATCCCTCGTAAGAAGCCTAAGAGATCGCCTTTCGGGGCATATTCTAGAAGGATGTACTTCTCCGCAGACTTGGTGATGAGCCCCACAAGTCGAACGATGTTGGACTCATTGCGATCGTTGTCGTCTTGTCCCTGCACTTGGTGCACGGCTACCAGTATGGCTGCTTCCCTGTAGAAGTCACGATAGGACTGCGCGTCCTCCATGCGAACTGCTTTGGCGGCGACGTCTAGCTGTCCCGCAGCCGTGCGTAGCTGTGCCCTTCTGACTTTCCCAAACATTCCTTCCCCTATCAGGGGACCAGGAGTGAGATGGCGGGCCTTCTTCTCCCAACGCCCGAGCCAGCCCGGCTGTAGAGTCTGTGCTAGGTCCTGCTCCATTCTCCTCAGCTCGAAAAGTATCTTTTCTTCCTCGCCTGTTTCAGGCACGGAGCAAGCCAGAAATCCTGTTTTAAAGAGTATGGCCATCACTATGGCAACCAGCAGGACTAAGGAGCCTAGCGGGATCAGGATTTCCAGCAATGGTTGATCTCTGGTTGTCTGCAATTGGTCACAGTACCGTCCCGTCCACGGTGTTACACATGTGCAGCTACCGTCAACGCTGTTGCATGTGGCGTTGTTCTTACAAACACAACGCTGCTGGCATCTCCACCCGAAACGACCGCTTGGACACGGTTTGCCGCAGTCGTTTCCGTACCAGCCGTCGGTGCAGTTACACCTGCCTCCGCTAGGACTGCAGCTTGCATTATTCTGGCAGCTGCAGTATTTTGTACAGTCTTTACCGTACGTACCACGGGGGCATTTTGTCTGACACCTGGTTCCCGTCCATCCCGGCGGACAGACACAACCGGCCCTCCGGTCACAGCTGGCACCTTGCAGGCAATCACACACTTCATCACAATCGGCCCCCTTGTGGTTCGGTGGGCAATGCACATCAAGAACCATTGTTGCATTTAGAGCAAGTCCATCTTTGTCAAGAACCATGCAAATGTAATGTCCACTATCTTCAAGTTGTATGTTTGCGACAAGTACAGTCATGTGGTTCTCGCCACTAACCAGTTTCATTGAACCATTTGGAAATCGCAGAGACATGACCTTGGTATCAATGTTGTGTGCCCTACAATGTAAAGCCACTTTGCGGGAAGTGTAGATTTTCCGAGGGTCGCTAGGTGTCGTGGTTATCGAAACGTCTGGCTTGGGAATGTCACAGGCCACACCTTTCCAGCCGGGGGCACATCTACAGGCGCCGTTAAACCCGTGGCAACGGGCGCCGTTCTTACAGATACAGTTCTTATTACAGAAGAAGCCGTATTTTCCAACAGGGCAACCTATGGGGCGTACTTCTATATCTACATATTCAACGCTTGATATTTCTATCCTGGCGTTGCCGTGCCATACCCTGACTGGAGAATGTAGAGATGTTGTAAAGTTGCAGGAATAATACGAATATAGCTTCGCTTCCTTCCCTGAAAAAGTGCACTTGGATAATATAAAATACCTGATATTCTCGTCGTCTACGATAGTGTTAGGAACAAAGTTTTTTAATTTCTTAAGTCTTGATTCGTCGTCGCGTGATGTCCAAAACAACTCAACTATGAAATCGTGATTATCAGACCCTGCACTACATGTCATTTGACGTATGCCGTTATCGTATATATCTTTCAATAAAATGGCATCATCAGCCCAAGTTGAGTATGTAGCTAAACGGAAAGTACAGTCACTGTTGTTTGTGTCAGCCCTCCAAGGATCATAGGTAGTACCGTGCAAGAATATGAAGTCATCCTTCACATGCTTCCTCGTGTACAAGATATCACCATTTGTGGTCAGCCCTTCCCCACTTAACGTAAAACTAAAGAGTAAATCTGATACGCCACGTTTAGCTTTGGTAGGTGTTTCGCACGTTTCGTTGTACACAGGAGGGTAGCCCACAACGTCAGTCAACTGCACCTCGACACTTGTGTTGTACAATCCCCTGCGAATGTTGAGCAGATATGCCGACTCTACAAACCAGTCCAGAGGGTTGGCGACCAGAATGGTGCAGTTTTCGGTCACGTCGAAGCGAAAATGTGGATCCCCGTCCATTTTGGTACACGGAAGTTCCGCTTTGTCTCCAATTTGGGTCCTAGGTAGGGTGAATATGGCCTGTCCGACAGCCGCGTTTTCTGGTACGGAGACTCGAAACTCTTCTGTTGTAGCTGTGGTCTGGTGAGTTAATATCAGGTAAATAACAATCATGAGAGGCGTCGTCTGTAGGTAGTGCACCGCCATGATTCTGTCGTGAACGAAACACAATTTGAAGAAGAAACGTCTATACGTTTGGTACCATGCATATGCCAAGTTGTCACCCCTTGAAGGCAACTGCCTTCGTCCTTTGACCTTAATTGTTACGTTGTATAGCTGGTTTTGCAACTTCATGCCTGATTGACTGCTTGCAATCATGAGTTGTTCATTATATGTTGTTAAGGCCGCAGCAAGTCATTTTTATAGATGACGTCGCATCAGCGCGTGCATCAATTTTTGTCTGATTTAAAAAGACTGTGACGGTGGTCAACTTACCGAAAATGGGCAGATATGTCGTAAACGTCTGTCGGGTAAGTTAACATCGGGGATCCAGCAAATTTGAGACACAATTGCTTGCGTTTGATGCCAAGTGTTTGCACATCGCATATGAATACCAGTGTAGTAGCTGCCCATGATGGTACGTCAACCCGTTTGCTAAATTGTTTTATTTTCAACCTGGTTAATCGAGGGATATACACATCTACAAAGATAATACTATAAACTACTCAGACATACTGTTTCTCAGAGTTACCAGTGGAATCGTATTTTACGTATAGCCACAGAACAAATAAATGGCATCATCCAACGAATGTTACATATTTTGAGCAAAGTAAAATACTTTTTTTTCCTAGTTAAAAATAAGTAGCCTTTGGAAATGTAACAGTAATATCCTGAGTCTACTGAGCATTCTTGAGATCTAATCTAACATGATAGAGCATCACAACACAATGGGCACGTGCACTATGAAGGCGTAACAAGTGTTAATTGGTCATACATGAAGTTGTATCACTTGGCGGAGTGGCCAAGGTGTATCGTGCCGACAAAATTAAAACAATTTGATAGAATCATAACAAACGCCTCAAGCATGAAATGACAACGAAAAATGTTCTAAGTAACGGGAGTGGATGCCAATATCAGACAAATTTGCATTAGTTGAAACACCGATAGCTCTTCAGCCATCCGCCATGACGCTACTACCGACAAAAAATAGCTGGCACAAACCACCCAATATCTGCTTGGAAAATCGCTATTATCGCACACCCACAAGGGCCGACAAAACTATTAACCTGTTCCATGCGTCCATCAAAATAGGGGTGTTTTGTGAAATATGATATGACCTCTAACATTGCTACGGTAAAATAATGTGCATCATACATTGTATATATCGCACATGATAGCAGACGAGCGACATGCCAAACTACATACCAATGCATCAAAGGGATCGTGAGTAACAGTTGCGAACGTACAGATACAAACACAACTTTTCCAGTACTCTGCGGAGGTCACTGACCTCATTCATGGAGTCACAACAGTTCGCATTTTAAAGTTTTTCTTTCAAGTGATGTTCACAATGATTACAAGGCTGTCTCCATTTGAATGGCTTCATGTGGGAGCAGTGCGCGTCTTAGTTGCATCAGTCTCTTTTCTATCCCTTCTGGAGTCGGTCTTGCATCAGGAACGTCGCGCCAACACGCCCTCATCAGTCGGTACAGGTCCTCCGGACACTCCGGCGGCCTATTCATCCTTGTTCCTTGCCTCAGAATTCCTACCATCTGGAGAAAAAGTGAGCTGCATTCTGCCATCGTAACACGGATCTTGTCCCAGCGTGGCGATCTCCCACAGCAGCACGCCGAAGGACCAGACGTCACTCTGACAGGTGTACTCGCCGGTCTCGATGGACTCCAGCGCCATCCACTTCAGCGGCAGGAGTTCGTCAAGGCCTGGGCGGTTGGCTCGTACATACTGAGTGGTGGCGTACACATCTCTGGCCAGACCAAAATCAGCCAACTTGGCCACGTCATCAGCAGTGATGAGGACGTTACGAGCGGCCACGTCACGATGGGCGATTCTCAGGCGCTCCAGCTCTTGCAGAGCTCGTGCTATATGAACTGCGTATAATAGAAGATTTTCAAGTTGGTACTCCTGATTATGGTTCTTTATCCCTCGTAAGAAGCCCAAGAGATCTCCTTTTTGGGCATATTCCAGAAGGATGTACTTCTCCGCAGACTTGGTGATGAGCCCCACAAGTCGAACGATGTTGGACTCATTGCGATCGTTATCGTCTTGTCCCTGCACTTGGTGCACGGCTACCAGTATGGCTGCTTCCCTGTAGAAGTCTCGATATGACTGCGCGTCCTCCATGCGAACTGCTTTGGCGGCGACGTCTAGCCGCCCTCCAGCCGTGCGTAGCTGTGCCTTTCTGACTTTCCCAAACATTCCTTCCCCTATCAGGGGACCAGGAGTGAGATGGCGGGCCTTCTTCTCCCAACGCCCGAGCCAGCCCGGCTGTAGAGTCTGTGCTAGGTCCTGCTCCATTCTCCTCAGCTCGAAAAGTATCTTTTCTTCCTCGCCTGTTTCAGGCACGGAGCAAGCCAGAAATCCTGTTTTGAAGAGTATGGTCGTCACTATGGCAACCAACAGGACTAAAGAGCCTAGCGGGATCAGGATTTCCAGCAATGGTTGATCTGTGCTTGTCTGCAATTGGTCACAGTACCGTCCCGTCCACGGTGTTACACATGTGCAGCTACCGTCCACGTTGTTGCATGTGGCGTTGTTCTTACAAACACAAGGCTGCTGGCATCTCCACCCAAAAGACCGCTCGGGCACGGCTTGCCGCAGTTGTTTCCGTACCAGCCGTCGGTGCAGTTACACCTGCCTCCGCTAGGACTGCAGCTCGCCTCATTCTGGCAGCTGCAGCGTTTTGTACAGTCTTTACCGTACGTTCCACGGGGACATTTTGTCTGACACCTGGTTCCCGTCCATCCCGGCGGACAGACACATCCTGCCATCCGGTCACAGCTGGCACCTTGCAGGCAATCACACACTTCATCACAATCGGCCCCCTTGCGGTCCGGTGGGCAATGAACATCAAGAACCATTGTTGCATTTAGAGTGAGTCCATCTTTGTCAAGAACCATGCAAATGTAATGTCCACTATCTTCAAGTTGTATGTTTGCGACAAGTACAGTCATGTGGTTCTCACCACTAACCAGTTTCATTGAACCATTTGGAAATCGCAGAGACATGACTTTGGTATCAATGTTGTGTGACCTACAATGTAAAGCCACATTGCGGGAAGTGTAGATTTCCCGAGGGTCTCTAGGTGTCGTGGTCATCGAAACGTCTGGCTTGGGAATGTCACAGGCCACTCCTTTCCAGCCGGGGGCACATTTGCAGGCGCCGTTAAACCCGTGGCAGCGGGCGCCGTTCTTACAGATACAGTTCTTATTACAGAACAAGCCGTATTTTCCAACAGGGCAGCCCATGGGGCGTACTTCTATATCTATATATTCAACGCTTGCTATTTCTATCCTGGCGTCGCTGTTGAGGGACCTGACTGGAGGATGTAGTAGAAATGTAGGAATGTTGCAGGAATATAACTTGGCTTCTTTTGCAGGAAAAATGCACGTGGATAATATGAAATACTTGATATTCTCGTCGTCTACGATTTTGTTAGGAACAAACTTTTTTAATTTCTGAATTCGTCTTGTTTCGTCCTCGTGATTATGATGTGCATCAAACAACTCAGCTAATAAGTCAGGGTTATCAGACCCCACACTACATATCATTTGACGTATGCCGTTCTCATATATATCTTTGAACATAATGACATCATCAGCATAAGTTAAGTATGCAGCTAAATGGAAAGTACAGTCACTGTTGTTTGTGTTAGCCCTCCAAGGATCATAGGTTTTGCCCGTGAAGACGATATCCTTCAGACGCTCCCTTGTGTACAGAACATCACCGTTTGTGGTCAACACTTGCGTACTGAACGTAAAACTAAAGAGTAAATCTGATACTCGACCTTTAGGATTGGTAGGAGTTTCGCATGAGTCGTTGTACACAGGAGGGTAGCCCATAACGTCAGTCAACTGCACCTCGACACTGGTGCTATACAATCCCCTGTGAATGTTGAGCAGATATGTCGACTCTACAGACCAGTCCAGAGGTTGGGCGACCAGAATGGTGCAGTTTTCGGTCACGTTGAAGCGAAAATGCGGATCCCCGTCCATTTTGGTACACGGAAGTTCCGCTTTGTCTCCAAGTTGGGTAATAGGTACGGTAAATATGGCCTGTCCGACAGCCACGTTTTCTGGTACGGAGACTCGAAACTCTTCTGTTGTAGCTGTGGTCTGGTGAGTTAATATCAGGTAAATAACAATCATGACAGGCGTCGTCTGTAGGTAGTGCACCGCCATGATTCTGTCGTGAAGGAAAAACAATTTGAAGAAGAAACGTCTATATGTTTGGTACCATGCATATGCCAAGTTGTCACCCCCGAAGGCAACTGTCTTCGTCCTTTGACCTTAATTGTTACGTAGTACAGCTGGTTTTGCAACTTCATGCCTGAATGACTGCTTGAGTTGTTCAGTATTTGCCGTAAAGGTCACAGCAAGTTTTTTTATGGATGACATAAGCGCGTTCATCAATTTTTGCCCTCTGACGGTGATTATCATACCGAAAATGGGCAGATATGTCGTTAACGTCCGTCGGCTAAGTTACCATCGGAGATACAGCAAACTTGCGTATTCGCGTTGGTGGCAAGTGTTAACACATTGTATATGAATACTCAGTGAAGTAGTTGCCCATGATGGTACGAAAACCCGTTTTGCTAACATTGTTTTATTTTTCAACATAGTTAATCCAGGGATTAACACATCTACAAGGAAAAATAATACTGTTAACTACTCAAGC
>NW_017804445.1:0-12606 GCF_001625305.1 Branchiostoma belcheri
TCATCCGCGCGCGCATTGATTTTTGCCTGTTCTAAAAAAAAAGATCACGTCCTTCAAGGCTCTGGTCTGGCTCTAGGCCTGGGTATATACGTAGTCCATGGTAGTTAGCGACAATACGAAGCCGGTGGTAACTCTGGAGGATGGCACTCAGGCTGCCGAAGCTCTACGACTCAAAAAGTCAATATATACGTGCAGTGCTGATTTGGCAAGTGCCGGCTTGTAGTATACGTCGCTAATGTACGAACTGTATCATCTATACAGTCCTTCAAAACATTGTGTGCACAGTTGTGTGATCTCTGACTTTCTACCCTTACGACCTGGCATTGCCTCGACTACGATTATGGATTACGATTGTGATATTGATGTTTTATTCCGTCTTGTCTTGTATATTTGTACCCAGGGCCACTCTGTAAAGAAGTGACAAGCCACTGAGTAGTGCAGAAAATAACTAAATAAAAATGAAATAGTGTACTACTAGTATTATGCTTCGCGATCGCCTAAGTCTGAGGTCAACTAGTACATGTAGTACTCAGAAGAAGAGGACAAGCGTTGACGGACATGTGTCTACTGGGGTAAGGCCACACCGCCTTTATTTTATGGATAACATCCGCGCGCGCATTGATTTTTGCCTGTCCTCAAAAAAAGATCACGTCCTCCAAGGCTTTTGCCTGGCTCTAGACCTGGGTAGTCCATGGTAGTTATCAACAATACCGACCCGGTGGTAACTCTGGAGGACGGCACCCAGGCTACCAAAGCTCCACGACTCAAAAACTCAGTAACGTTATATACGTACATTGCCGATTCATAAACTCCGCAAAAAAGACAGCATGTGCCGGCTTGTCGTATACGTCGCTAAGTACTGCCGCAAATTCACAATACCGGCTTTGTATTCCTGTGGTTTAGTAGCATTTTTTTTTCTATTTTTGGGCGGATTATTTTTATTCGCCCGCGCGCACTAGTTTGGTAGGAATTATCTTGGACGTCTCAGCGTAATATTGGCAGGGATTTTTATAAGGCCACCTAGACAGGAAATGGTCAAGAGTGTGTACTAGAGAGTCGGCTATGTGGGGCTTTGTACATGTACTCGTAGTATTACCAGTAAAGCGTGCATTGCGTAGATAAATAAATGGAAGTACCTTTGCTGTGGGTGCTTTGAATTTGTACAACTTTAGAAAATCAGCTCGGAGCTTTGCTGACATCAGCCACTAAAAGGCTTCTGAAAGAGTAGAGATTGGACAAATAGACGGATAACGTACCAGGGGACTTGGTCCGCTCAGGAGTACATTTTCTGGTGAGACAAACTGTACTCTCTAGCGGACCAACTACCCTGGTACGTTATCCCTCTATTTGGCCGATTTCTACTCTTTCCAGCCGCCTTCCGAAGCCTGGTAGAGGCTATGTGTTCCTTACCTCCCCTGGTATGTCTATTTGGCCAAATAACCAGAGGAGAAAAACATTACCTACTTCTCGCCGCAAGGCGGCGCTGCGATAAGAAGAGTGCTGTCCCAAAACGTGACTGAGTTTGTATCCCCCCTCGCCCCGGTTTGTTATTGGAACTAAAGCTGACTTCTCTAATTTCTTACTTATACTGGACAGCTTTCTTTGTGACTCACTTATCCCGCAATCCACATGTACAGCTAACTTTACAATTATCAAGTCAAGTCAAAGTTTATTGCACAACTATTGTCACGAGTACAATGTATGGCAAATAATAATGTTACTAGTTGCTATGAGTCTATCATAATTCTTCATATATGGTCAACGGTTATTGTGTTTGACAGAGTGTAATAAAGAAGTGCTGGCTAAGGAGCCAGTAAAAACCCTTCTGGTCCCGGGCCGGGGTTCGAACCCACGACCTCCCGGGCACCAGAGCTTCATAACCAGACGCTCTAACCGCTCGGCCGAAAAGGTCTAGACCCATCGGCAGGGTCAGTTGGTAGCGCCTATCTGAAATTACTTACTACTAATTAAAGACATACAAAAATCACGTCTGACCAATCTGCTGTATTATATTGTGTCTGCTTTTAATGTCATTGTAACTGAGGTATTCTAAACTCCAATTTCAATCACTATAAGTTACCACAATATTACATCAAATCTCTTTCACATTAAAGGGCGTATATATCTATCATACTGGGACCTGCGTTCAATCAGTGTCTCTTGGTTTGTGTCGTTTTCCAACATTATCTTTTGGTCTCCATCAATAAAAGATGTCTTCTGGTTCCGATCAGAGAACACGTTGATGTCCAACGTTCATCTGTCCTATGAATATCATGTATTTATGAATGACATCCTCTAAAATCATATGAGAAAGTGTCAAAATATTGCTAGCTTTGAGGGTAGTATGACATGAAGTACCTGTTCAGTAATTATATCCTCATATCGCTGGTAGATAGTATGGCTAATATAACGAAATATACATGTAACTCTTGGTTGAAATCTGGTTAGAACTCTGAGACAAAAGGTCACTTTCTAAAATCTTTGATTTGAATCTTATGGTTCGGATATAAGATAAAACGGTTAATCAGCTACTCAGATACATCTATGAACCATAATTCTATCCTAGATATCCATTCCTGATATGTGTTGTAAGTTTAATCTCTTGAGTAACTTTGTTGATTCAATCAAATCAAATCAATCAAACCAAGGACATTGGAACAATGTCCTTGATCAAACTTTCCCGTACTACAGAATAGATCTAGACATACCTGTAGATTCCTATAGTACATCTAACACATACATGTTCTTGCTTAAGCCCTCAACCTGATGGAGTTGAGTGAAATACTTTGTTTCTACCAGATAGACTGTAGCCAGGTCGCCTCGTCATTTTCGGACTCCGCCCCGCGCTGCCGGTCTTTGTTGCCCACGCGGACGGAGATGGGCAGGCCGTACCCGCCGATGATGTTGTCGATGGGCAGCGCCATGGCACGCCGTTTGCCCGTGATTGACAGCCCGTGTCCACCAATGAGGGAGTCGATCGGAGCCACCGCGCGTTTGTACGACATCGGCAGGCCACGCCCCCCGCTGATGATTGCATCGATGGGTGCTGCCGATCGTTCTGCCATCACGGGCGGATCCTTGTCGATGGAGTCGTTTGGATGCGGCGCACGCTTCCCGCTGATGGGCAAGCCCAGCCCGCCGTAGATCGAGTCGATCGGCGCCGCTCGTTTCGTCCCCAAGGATACGGGCAGCAGCCCTCCGTACAGAGCATCTATCGGAGCTGCTCGCTCTCTTCTGCTGCCTGCATCTTCTTCTTTCTTTTCTTCGTGATCGGTTTCATCCCGCCTTCTGGCCATGGGGAGGCGGAAGCCGTGCATGATGTTGTCGATGGGCCGCCCTGCGCGCTTACCGCCGAGCTGGTCCATCCCTGCCGCCCCGTGTAGGAGGGAGTCTATCGGTAGAACAGCTCGCTTGCTGTCAACTTGGGTTTGGGGATCCTACGAAAAAAAAAAACAGAGTCAGTAACTGATTAGAAGTGTTATGCTAAGATCTAATGTTAAAGGCTTGATATTGGGTTTCCTGTAAATAAGCTAGTTGTGAATTTTTATTTTCGCAAAGACATTCAAGTTTTTTAAGTTTATTTATTTCACCAGGGCATACCTCAGATCCATTGATCTGATTTTCAGGTATCCCTGGACATACATTAAAAATTACATTACACAAGTTCAACACAACAATATACAAATAATGTTACAAACATTTACATGTACAAAACAGTCACAGTATAGGCACATTTCATCTGAAGTCATCTACATACATAACGAGATATCGTGTGGCAGCTATGGCCCAGTCGCTATACCAGCGGACATGCACATGCATGACATACGAGAGGTCATGGGTTCGATTCCCAGCAGATTCCTTATGGGGCAAGGCCGTATCCGTAGGCTAATGGTAACTGCCTGACCAATTTGATACCGCCTTTTTGCTTGCACCCCAAGCAGGTATCTGCTTGGAGATTATGAAGTGCTTGTATCAAGAACGCAGCGTCTGACAGCGCAGCGCAGTGTAGCAGGGATCGCACTCACGACCTCTCGTATTTCATATGCATTCCCGCTGGCCTAACCACCGGGACATACCCGCCATACAATATCTCTTCACACGACCGCCTAAGTCTAAATGGATACCCAACTTCGGTTGTGTAGGTAAAAGACGATGGAATGAAAAGTACGGGCTTCGTCTTTCGAGACACAGTGGATTAACAACCCACTGCCCCGAGGATTCATAACTATAAGCATACACAGCGTGCACCTCCGATTACATACTGAGTAGTGCATGCCATTTCCAAGTACGTATCCATACTGATATAGCCTGGTATCCAGTCTTACGTGATTGGGGGTATTGCCATTGGGGTATTCGGGCAGGTTGTGCCTTCGGGGGCTCTAATAGCTTCCCCCGCCCAGTGCAACAGGCCGTCCCGGTAGGAGAGTTACGCTAATAAGAGACAGTATGCTTGGGGATTTGGTTTCCCCGGGGCCCCAACGAGGGCTAATCAATCTCTCGTGAAATATACACCGGGAAACCTATGTGAGGCGGGTGGGACAGAGCTCTTTCGGACCCGACCACGAATCAGACTGGATACCAGGCTATACTGATAAAACCCCGACAGTGCATCACTGTCGTGACTGTGATAGTGAGAGGAACAATAAGATAACTGTATGAGTAACGCAGTCAGATCAAGCGAAACAGCCGGTAAGAACTGCTGGAATTCATCACGAAGCTGGGACCGTGAGATATGGGCAGTATTTCTCTCCAAGCAGAGCCAACTATAAATCAGATTTTTTTTTGCTGGCAAGTTTGAACTTTTCACTTCTTTGCAAACGTTTACTAAATGTGGCGCGTGCTCCAACGAAAATTGTATTTTCTAAAAATATAAGAATATTACACTAATTTAAAACGCCTTCGCAATAGGTTTTTTTTAGATTACAACTGACAAGAGTTCAAAGTACCACAAATTGCCCCAATTACGTTACCACTAATCATCTCTATCTAGTCTGTCAATCTTGCTACAGAAATAGCAAACGTGTCGCCTCACACCGCCTCTACCTTAACCGTTTAACAGGAAAAGGCATTAGAAATTAAGCTACGAACCAGAACTTAACGACCATCAAGTGACTACCTCGTGCATCTCAAAGTTTGAAGCCATTAACAACTACGCAAATCGAACACGGCGCTAAGGCCACAGCAAGTAATTTCTATGGATGACATCAGCGCGCGCATTAATTTTTGCCTGATTTTGGAAGAAAAAAAAACAAGAATTTTTTTTTTGCCTTCTGACAGTGGTCAACATGCCGAACATGGGCAAAGATGTCTGCTGCCATGCAGGAAGGTGGATGGCAAATAACTATGAAGAGAGGAGAAAAGAAAAGGCTCTAATTTAATGTTTTGTTTCTTACTTTAATGCAGTGATATGTGATGCTGGCTGTGTATACATGTGTATATGTGATGTTCCTACTGAGTCAAAACCATTTGTACAATGATTGAGTCCAAATTTTAAATTGTAGGAACCTTGTTTTTTTCGGCCCGCCTTGTTTTTTTTCGACCGCTCGCATTAGATTTGGAATCTGTGGAGGATGTCATCCATAAAAGTTACTTGCATTGGCCTAAGCCTTTAAAACATGATGGTTTGGGAAGGCACTTTATAAAACGTCAATGATAAAAGACGGCTTTGTCATATGTTATAATGGTCGCGATTAGCGCGCCAGGATGCCATGGCCTTACTCCAATGTGTTCTTGCCGGATAACGTTTTGCAGGTTAATTATATTACGGCTAAAGCGTTTAAAATAATCTCTACATATCTAACTTATGTCTGCCGTACATAGGACATTACACATCCATTTATTGTCAAAGTTCTGAAGCTGGAGAGAAGACCAGAATATTTAACCCTAAATATGTTTAAGCCTATGTCATACATTCACGAGTTTGGCCCGAACACTAGCAGAACGCCCCCTAACCATGCTTAGGAGAAGGTCGGCTGGTGTTCGGCCAGGTCGGCTACTGTTCGGCTGCGATTCAAAATGTTTAAAACATTGTTGGCTGGAGGTCGGGCGTGGTTGTCATTCAAGTTTGACTAAAATTAAAAAAAAAAATTAACGGCTCTTGATCGCAAATGTGCTTATGTTGACACATTGGCGCACCAAATCCGTAGTGTGTTTTTGGCACCCAGTTAGACAGATTAGCCTAAGAGGCTCGGTGGGCGTCACTCCACCGTACATGGTGGGGAAGTCGTGTAAAGTGTCTTTCCCAAGGGCACAACGTCGGGCCACGGTGAGTATCGAACCCGGGACCTCTCGGTTCCTAGTCCAACGCTCTAACCGTTTCGCCACCGACGCCACCACTGACCAAAATTTAACTCAAATTTAATTCGATTCGTATAGAAAAGTAGGCGTGGCCTAAATTTGATCGATCGGACTCATGTTCCGAACTTCAGCTATCCTTGGTCGGCTGGTGTTCGGTGGAAGGTTATGAATGTGTGGCAGGAGCTTCAGAAAGGGAACAAAAACGCACGCAATTTGTGATTAACCTCAACTGACACTGACATATAGCACATGCCAACGAGGGGCGACTGATGAAGATGACAACTAGTCATGAAAAATATAATGAACCCTATATATATCTACTGAACTGCCAAAGAAGAAGAAGATTTATATATATGCCACACTAATTTTGATTATATGGATAAAATATAAAAACTATAACTTATAGGGCCTTGAGGAATACGTTACTTTTTTTTTCAATTTTAAAATCCGTTGAAAATCAATGCGTGCGTTTGTCCTCCATCGCTGCAGGTGATCTTTTGAGGCTTTTATGTGAAGTGTTTGAAGCACGTGCGCACATCACTCACTGAAGACTGGATAAAAGTACCAATCAATACGCCAACTTTGAGTTTTCAAGTTTCAGGGGGTGGGATAGATAGTGGTTAAGTCTGGCTGCGACCCATGATAGCCGAGTGTAGCCTTGTTCCCAATTTACTCCCAACCATAGTTAGGAGTAGATTGGGAGCGAGGTCGGCTGTGGTTGGCTGGTGTTCGGGATTAAGTTAGCTGGGCGTTTTCGGGGGTTAAATTTTACTCAAGTTTAACTCATATTCGGTTCGATTCGTATCGAAAGGTGGCCTAAATCTGGTCAGTCTGGTGCCGAACTTCAGTCGGGCTTTTTTTTTATTCCGAAACACAAAAATCACAAGACGTGGTGACGGCACACTCAAGTTTTTTCAACGTATATTAATGCCGCCACCAACACAGGGACAGTACAATACTCATTTACACCTGAGCGAAGTGAGGAAAGTCGTGTAAAGTGCCTTTCCCAAGGGCACAAGATCGGTGGCATATCAGGACTCGAACCCGGGGCCTCTGGTTCCGAGTCGAGAACGCTGCCGCTACGCCACACGACCCCACCTAAGCCACAGTCGGGCTTGGTTGGCTAGTGTTCGGGGCCCGGGGGCAAGTCATGAATGTGTGACAGGCCGTGGTGAATTGTCGCGTGGTTTTGCGTGGTTTCGCGTGATTTTCCGCCCAATGACGTCAGGTTGAAATGAGAGGTCATGCCAGGACTCGCTTTTGGTGTTCAAGTACCTTTTATCGTTATCAAAAACACCTAAAAACCATTACAACATTGCCATTCACAGACACGGTACGTAAGAAACTACCCAACCTAAGCAAATTTGATATTTCAAGTACCGGCGAAGTAATTTAATTCTTACGTCATTTGCCTGCTTATCAGATACATAACATACTCAATGTACAGTCATGTTTGCGTTACATTTGACGGACTTAGATAACGCAACGCTGTCGCAACGCAGCGATAACGCTGACGCAACGCAGCGGCAACGCTGTCGCAACGCGATAACGCAACTTGCGGTAATTGACCCCCGCCGCACGAATGCGTTACAGCGTTATTTAGCCTGCTACCGAGTGCGCCATCGCGCTATTGACGCAACTATAATGAGCTGGATAGGGTTTCATGTTTGTTTGTCTACTTTGTCATTTAAATTTAAAAACAATACTGGGTGTTATGGCCTCCTTTCAGCGATCATAGACATGCGTGAGCGTTGGAATTGGATGGCAGGAATTAGTTTGAGCATGGATGTAAAAAAAATGGTGTGAGGCATTTCCAATGAGGTTATTCATCAGCCTGTCTAAACATGTAACGCCCCCAAAATACGTTAGATATAGCAACAATAATTTCAACTACACTTCACCCCAACATGTCGCAAACAAAATATAGCAACTCCTCCTCCGCTACTCTTCCACACGGCAAGGTCAGACAATATTTGGTGTTGCCCCGGCGGCCCGGAATCTTACTTGTGCAGTCAAAAGCGTAATGAGCCGGCGCATGTTGTCGATGATTTTTTTTAACCATAGAACGCATAATTCAGCAACCAAAATTGAATTGTCAAAAGCTTAGGATATATCCCGCCAGCGAAATGGATCTTGTAAAGGAGCTGTCTTGTTTACCGTCGGTAAAGCTCTGGGGTACTTTGTCGAATCGCTACCAGTCTGTAGAGAGTGCGCGGAGAGAACTGTTTGTGTGTGTACATTCGGCTGACGAAATGATCTTTGTTTTACATTCGGTTCTTGTCGTCAGCGAATGATTGTGTTTGGTATGCTCACGAGATTTGCCGATCTTCACCAGTAATTTTCTAAGGGGAGGAAAGATCAGGATTACAGTGAAGGAAAACATCACATGATTGACTGCAGTCCCTTGCACTTGGCACAAAAACAACAACTTGTTGGAAAACAAAAAATAAAATAAAATTTTGATCATAGTAATTTTTTGAAATTTTGAATTCGTGTATGTAACCATGGAGTTAAAAGGAACCTCTCTGTTGTAACACAGGAGATCTTTTCTCCTTAGAGTCAGACAGCTTGGCGCGACAGACCTGTCAACATTGATTGATGACGCCCGCCCGACACAACTTAGAAGTTAGATCAAAGGCGGCGGCGGCCAGTTTGAATGTAGCAAACTCGTTTCTTCAGAAATTCTCACGCTGGTGGATTCATAACATCACGCTGATAAAGAATCCAGATCTGTATCATGAATCTGACCAGATCGTCTGTATTTCTGCTATGCATGCTGAGATTTCACGCTGTACACGCATATTCAATGAATTCATTTCTTTTGACAAAATATGACGGCGAGGAGTTGCAGCGGCTCTGCGTACTTATTTAACGGGTAACGTTACTTGTCATATGACTCCTCGATCAGTTTCAGCGACATTTTTCTACACGTGACGTTTCTTCGTTGAATGGGCTAAACATTTCTGGGATAAGCTCGCAAAATGTGTATTGTAAACGAAACAGATAATAGGCTATTCAGCCAACAATGAACAATAGGTGTAAAATAAACACTAATCCATTCGCCCATCCGTGCCACTACGATGTTGTTAATTAACTATTTTACAAATGAAAGCGCCAAATTTCACGATCCAATCTCTAAATAACCCAACAGTTCAGTCAATAAACGAAATGGCGAAGCTGTATCAGTCCCGCCCTGACAAAATACTTCTCTTTTTTTTGCAATATTTAAATGTTCTTTTGATGTGTTTTCAGGTTCATCCTCTAGTCTTTGATTGAGTTACGAGACTGTGCTGCGTGAAACATGTGCGGACTTTGCAGGATCAACAGGATTACATTCAAGTTTTTTCTTTAGTTTTGACGTTCGGTTATTGACTAGAAAGTTCCGTTTGGTTTTGACGTTGAACTTCGTTTGTTGACTAGAAAGTTCTTTTTCTTTCGTTTTGGCGTTCGGTCATCGACAAGAATGTTTTCCGCTTTATTTTGACGTTTGGTTGTTGACTACAGAGTTTTTTCTTTCGTGTTGACGTTAGGTCGTTGACTACGTTTTTTTATCGTTTGAAGTAGATTTAAGTTCCCCAGTTTAGACGTTCGTTTGTTGACGTCTGTTGACTCAGTTTGATATGTTATTATTACGTTTTCGTCTTCTCAATTCCATTGAAGTTTTTACTAACCCCACTTTACTAACGGATTTCGCACAACTAATAACTCATATCATTAAAGGTAATACTAATATGTATCAGTTCATGGATATTTTAGGATACGTACACAGTTAATGTGATTGACGAGTAAGTGCTATTATATTTTATCAAAGAAAACGAGGGAATTGTTGGGAAATCTTCTTGTGGGAAGTGTACTTGCTTTTTTTGTCTATTTTATCACCGGAAGCAAACGGAAGAAATGTTGCGAATGAATGTAACATCTGAAAAATGCCGCACCGAACCCTTTCGGCCGAGATGTAATATAACAATCGATGGTTCGTGTGCCTAACTCAAAATAGATACATCACAAAAGTTTTTAAAGATTTGCAACGGGACGATAAGATATTGAGGAATATAGTAACTGTTTACTTACCTTAGACAACACCAAAAGGACGATCACAAAGTAAACGATGGTCTAACTACATTATACCGGTAGTGTGACTTTGTCAGCTGGAAGGTTGTCCAACTTGGCAAAAGATGTCAGTTCAAGACATATGGCGCACGTTTGTCCGACGTATAATCTTGTATCACATTTTCAGCTAAGGGTGAGGTGTATGGTGTTTGATGTCCAAACAAAAATATTGACACATGAACATGTAAAGAAAACGCCGTTAAACAGTAGTTTGTTGGGAAATTAATAGTTCCGTGGTGTTTTCTAAAGCCGTCACACTTCAGATTGTTGGAAAAGCTTTCTGTAATATGTCAGAGTGTATAACATTCCAGTGTGTCAGCGGGTAAGTTGTAGAACGTTTGAAAATAACGTACGATCTGAAATAATGATAACGCAGATTTGATACAATGCATTGGGAGCGTCTATTGAATTGCCTTTCATCGGAAAATCGAGAGTTCCGTATCATTCTTGAAAACTGAGAACACGACAGATCCCTATAAATGCATATTGTTATACAAGAAATATAACATCCTAGTATATAACTAAAAGAAAGAGTATTTTGTGGAGGATTTAAAAAAATGACGTCTATATAAAAAGATGGGCAGCGCAGTTGAATTGACGTCCTGATAGATTTGTATTCCAAATGGTCTCGTATTGGAAAATTTATGGTTCCGTGTTGCTTACTAAAGTTTACAACATTGTAGGGGGATGTAAAACTTGTTGTAACATCACTAGATAAACAGAATTTTAGTGTTATATTTCACGCTAACGGTGCGTTGCAAAGCGTTTAAAATTTCCGTCCAAACTGAAGCATTATTGGCAGCGCGGGTTTACTAGAACACGTAAGGAAACGTTCGTCTTCAATAGACATTTCAATAGTTCCGTGTTGTTTTATTAAACCGAGACCATTTTAGGACTTTTCAAGAAGCCTTCTTTGATATGGCAATAATAGTACTCTAGTAAATCGTTTAAAACGGATGGTGTGGAGGATTTTAAAAAAGACTAGAAGTAGGAAGATTCAAATGCATGCAGCGCAATGGAAAGGGGTGAAATGCAATGGGCCGAAACACGTTCC
This sequence comes from Branchiostoma belcheri, assembly GCF_001625305.1. Lineage (NCBI taxonomy): Eukaryota > Metazoa > Chordata > Leptocardii > Amphioxiformes > Branchiostomatidae > Branchiostoma > Branchiostoma belcheri. Next base: position 11,462 of record NW_017804445.1, read on the forward strand.
CTGAATGAACGGTCTCATACTGGAAAGTTGATGGGTCCGTGTGTTTTCTGAAGTTAAGAACACAGCTGGCAGTAGCAAAAAAACATCTTCTACTATCGAAAGATAAACATGATTCTAGTACCATGAAATACGGGGGTATTGTAGAGCGTTTGAAAATATAGTCAAGAAAAATGTTGACAGCTCTGGTTTATAGAAAACGTACTGAAAATGTCGACGTCTGTTGACGTCGACATTTCTTCTTCGGAAAAGTGATGGTTCCGTGCTGTTTTCTAAAAGCAGGAACACCGGTTCCTCAGACCCTCGAAAGAAGCATTCTATAATATGGCATGGTGTTGTGGTATATAATGATAGACAACGTGTGACTGGTAATGCGTCTGTAAATGATGTCGAACCGGAATATTGACAGTGCGGGTTTCATTCACAGCATGAAAACATCCATTGACCTGCCTTTTGTTTGAAAATTGATGGTTTCGCGTTGTTTTCTTAAACTGAGAACACTGTGGACCCCTGAAAAACCTTGGCCTAGCATGACAAGATATATAGCATTCTAGTAAATCGTTGTTAAACGGATAGTGTGTGGAGGATTTGAAAAGAAAAGACTAGAAATAGGAAGCTTTACATGTATATCCCGCAATGCAAACGGAATGAATACGCGCGCCAGAACAGTTTTGTAGGATAAATGGTCTCACATTGGAAAGTTGATGGTTCCGTGTATTTTTCTGAAGTTAAAGACACATTGATAGAAAAAAGGAATTGTTGTAGCATGAAAAGCTATACGAAATTCTTGTATAATAAAGTTGGCTGAAGTTATAGACTGTTTGGAAATAAAATCCGAACATCGGAACAAAAATAGTGACAGCATGGGTTTCATAGAACGCGTACGAAAACGTGTTGAATAGCCTTTTTTTTTGCAAAAATGAAAGTTCCGTGTTGTTTTCTCAAACCGACAACGCCGTAGGGCCTTACAAAGCTTTCTGTAATATGACATGGTAAGTAGCAAGTTAGTATATTATTATAGGCAACGGGTGACTTGTAATGTGCTTGTAAATGATGTCCAAACTGAAATATTGACGGCTGCATCGTATGAATACGCCTATTGAACAGCCTTTTTGAAAACAAAATAGTTCCGTGTTGTTTTCCAAAAC
>NW_017804446.1:0-5830 GCF_001625305.1 Branchiostoma belcheri
GCAAAAAGGTCTGCACTCGGAGCGTACGTGTATACGCTGTCATCGTGCGATCTAGCAAAAAGGTGTGCACTCGGATCGTAAGTGTATACGCTTTCGTCCTCAAACATGTCTGCTTCGGTGTCACCTTGTACAGGAGTAGAAGTGCGCAGAGGTTTCGCGGAAACATGGAAAAGCAGCATGTCCTCTATTACACTCAGCTTTGCGAACATGCGCTCTTGGTTTTCTGCATTTACAGACCTTAGGTTGTTGAGCCGGAGCATGTGTAGACACAATGCATGGAAATATGTGCCATACATCTTCCTTGGAGTCAGTGCTCTTGTTGATGTGCCGATGATCTCTCTGAGCAAGATGCAGTGAAGGTACGTCTAGTTTGCCAGGAGTAGTACTTTTTCCAAAGAGTAGAGAATATGCACACTGCATAGTGATGAGAGCAGTTGCTCAACGTTGCTGTCAGCATTGTTTTCAGACATTGTAGCAGTGACAATGATGAGGTGTTTGCGGTAGTCAATGCCGCGCAGCTGTTCTTTGTCTTGCTGTAGTACTTTCATGGTGGCAGTCATGTTGGCCTTGTCTTTGGGAGTTAGGTGATGTGGCAACTCCACCAGCACATTTTCGATGTGTTCCTTTGTGACGTGCAGTGCCTCACATGGAGACACTTCATATGTTGGGAGGTTGATATCTGCTATTAGAGCTATTTTGCGTTCCAAAGCACAGTACCAGTTCATGACTTATGCCCTGTAAGTGGTCTTTTAACTCCTGTTCAATGACAGACTTGGTCCCTGTACTTTCATAATCCTTTCCTGTAGCCTCCAAGTCTCAGAGAACGTCTTCTTTCTTTAGACCTTTGAAGGGGCAAACGCCACCATTCTTCTTGCTTGCACCACTAGGAAAGCCCACGACAACCTGCCTTCTGTCCTCAAGAGATTTCACCTCCTTACGAAAACAGAATCCAAGATCAATGAATCTAGTCATTGGCGCTCCACATCCAGCCGAGCAGCCATACATGCCCATGTGCTGTTCCCTGCAACTGGACTCCAACTTCAGGGGCTAGCCGACCAGAAATGTGCAACTAGTGTCCTACTTTTGTCCTATGTCCACTTGTGCTACCCGTCTGGGGGACTCTGCATTCCAATCGTTTGGTGCTAACATCAGTTATGGGCGACTTAAGGAATGTGTTCGACTGTAGAGCATTTTTCTGCGAACAGGCGTTCCAACATCTGTTAAAATACAGCTCTCAATTGTCCATTTCAAGCTTTCCTTGAAGCGACAACGGGCATTTTGATCCAGTCATCCACGTGCCACCTGGACCACCTGACGACACACCTGGGGTGTCATACACCTGGGGAATCACGTGCCCTAGCGATGGCTCAAAATTCCAGCGTGTGAAATAATATTCCTACCTTCGTTTTCTTTGTTCTTCAACTCTCGAAGGGTTCTTGTATTCTCGTCCTTCCAGTACTGCTTGATGGCAGGCACGCAGTAGACGTCAAATATTACATAACTACCAACACAGATGAACTTTCATGATAGTATACAAAAAAAAGTATAAAAATAGTATAAAAAACTTACCCTGAGAGGGATGAAGGAAGCCATGTACATCAGGGCCCATCACTCTTCATTGAACCACGACGGGGGCCGACATCTACTACTAGTTTACTCCTCAGTTTCGCCGGGGCCTCTTGCGGGCCCGTGGGCCTTCCCACTGAAAATGTGGATCCTGGTCTGTGAGAAAAACACATGTTGTCAGTACAATTGTAAGTACCCTGGATGCCAAACTCGTTTTGGGCCACTAGCAATTCCCTTCGGCAGCCAGGAGACCCTTCGCCCACGGGTCTAAATTACCGCTACGGGGAGGGGGGGGGGGTTGCTGGCCCTTAATACAACTAGGGCCGGACAAATTCTCCTGGGCCCAACTCCTCCTTGGCTCTAATTAGATAAGCGGGGGAAGGGCTCTTGGCTGCCGAAGAAAAACGGCTAACGGCCCGATACTAGTTTGCTGCTTTTAGATTTCCCGTGCTGAGTTTGACGGAGGTGTTCGGAATAGAATAGGGATTCGACGCGTTCGGTCTGGAACGGTCTATTGTTGTGCAGCTCAGCCATATTTAAGCCATCATAATCAGTGTGAGGTGTGATGAAATCTGCAAATCAGCAACTTACCGTAACGCTGGGACGGCCTTCGTGGGCGAATTCCTCGTCAGGGCTGGAACAATGAATAGATGGATATAGATAAGTATCCCGAACCTTAGGGCAATTTCTGTTTCACTCACACACACACACATATATTCATACACATGCACACACACACTTGCACACACATGCACGCACACGCACACATGCACACACACACACATATATACACACACAGAACTTTATTGACACATGCACACACACATTCATACACATCCATACGTACAAATGCACACACAAACATACACACTTACACTTACAAAGGCCACCAAAAACGTAATCTGGCATTAACTTTAATTAAGCTACACAACATGCAGACTTACAAACACATAAAACACTTACTCGGAGTTACTCCTGCAGGTTGTTGCTGCTGATTCTGCGCAGGCTGTTGCTGTTGGTTGTTCTGTTGCTGCGCAGGTGGTTGCTGGCCGGCTGGCTGAAGGGGAGGAACAGGCTGAGGGATAGATTGAGCAATAGGATGAACGACAGCAACAGAAGGAACAAGAGCGAGAGGAGGATTGGCGGCCGGTTGCTGGATGGCGGGAGGTGCGTTCTGGACAGGAGCTGGATTTGGGATGGCTGGAAGTTCGTTGTGGTTGGCTGGAGGTTCGTTGTGGTTGGCTGGAGGTGCGTTGTGGTTGGCTGGAGGTGAGTTGTTGTTGGCTGGAGGTGCGTTGTTGTTGGCTGGAGGTGCGTTGTTGGCTGGAGGTGCGTTGTGGTTGGCTGGAGGTGCGTTGTTGGCTGGAGGTGCGTTGTGGTTGGCTGGAGGTGCGTTGTGGTTGGCTGGAGGTGCGTTGTGGTTGGCTGGAGGTGCGTTGTGGTTGGCTGGAGGTACGTTGTTGTTGGCTGGAGGTACGTTGTTGTTGGCTGGAGGTGCGTTGTTGGCTGGAGGTGCGTTGTTGGCTGGAGGTGCGTTGTTGGCTGGAGGTGCGTTGTTGGCTGGAGGAGGAGGTGTGGCCTGGGGAAGGTGGTTTGGGATGGGTGGAGGATTACCTGGGATTGGAGGGAGGTTGATGGCTGGGTTGTGGATGTGAGGAGGAGGCTGATGAGGATCCGGCAGAGGATGGTGAGGAGCATGAGGATGAGGATGAGGAGGTCCAAAGAAGAAGCCAGCCGGCGCAGCAGCAGGTGGTGGAGGCGGTGGCGGCGGCGGTGCGTGGGCAAGCACCATCTGCTGCGAGGGGGCAGGCTGAGGGGGATGGAAAAAAAGTCAATTAACTAGAAAAGTAACATTTGCGAAGCAAATGCATGAAATATTTACCTTCAGATACGGTCTGCTGTTAATTCTTACTCAAACACATTCGCATACATTGTGCATGTATATGGTGACAGGAGTCTACATGCCTACTATGAAATTGCTACATTATGTAACCCAACACCAGTTACTATGGTGACAGACGTCAACAAAAGAGGCCATTGGCAAGGTCAGAGGTTAGTGTGTGGAACAGAAGAAGAAATGGAGCAAAAACAAAATGTTTTCCTTCGGTAAACATAATGAATGAAAGACCTTTCTTGTACATTTTTGCTAGTTGCAAACTAACTACAGGTCACGGCAGATGGCGATCATGGTAGACTAAAATATATCTATAGTAAAAGCGAATATGTACAGGTTCTGCTTCTTCTCGGTTCTAAAGACAGTTGTAAATGTAAGAACAGATGGAGCTTATACTAAGTTATAGTACGAGGATTATGTGTGATGTGACGTCTTTCGTCGACTTTCCTGCTACTTTCCGAAACGGTTACTCCAGTCGTAATTCTGTTTCTCAAAAATAATAGCGAGCGTAGATATGTCAGTAATGCGTAGCGGGTTACCGTGTAGCGAGTGTCGGACCAGGTTACAACATGTACAGACAGACCCCAAGTGAGCCTCGCTAGCCCACGCCACCGCATGCCCTCCTCAGGCAGGATGTACACATGTGCCGCCAGAAAGTAGTACGTGACAAGTTCGCAGCATCTGGTTTTAAGTGTTCGGTTTTGAACTTTTGTCATAAATTCCCGACTCTGACCAGTAGCAAAGTACTATAACCATGCTTGTTTATACAACTTGATGTATGATATCCCCGCCTTGGTATACAGCAATTAGTACTAGTCCGGAGCGGATGGATACATATACAGAATATCCCGTCGTACACCGATCCAGCTTCAGTTGGAGAGGAAGGGCGGTGGTGTGAGGTGGGTGTGGAATTGTCTGGTTGTTTTGTGTTTGTGTTCTTCATTGTTTTGCAACTTACCAAGACTGAATCTTAAAGGTGTGAAAGTTACTCGTTTGTAGATGTGGACAAGTCCCTGTAGAGAAAAGTTTAATTTATTCTGCCGTGTAGTTGAGCCACGCCGTGTTGTGTAAGGCCGGCCGTTGGTGGAATTTGCCCCGCCACTATGTCAGTTTGTCCAGACCTGTTTCCCTGGTGTGTAGGAAACATTCTGTACTATGCTGACACGACATTAATTTTTTAAGCGCCCTTTCTAACAGTTCTTGACAAAACTTGCCAAGGTTCAGTATTTGTAAGGCCGACCGCGGCCATCTGTGATGGATTATCTTGTTTACGTGTCCGCGGGTGAGAACTGTGTACTGGACAAGATTCTCGGACGACTTGGTCTAACACACACATATTTTTTATTCGTGTTGTTTATGCTGTGGTGATATGTTTCAGCCAAGATATTTATTTTTAGTAGGGGTGACGTGGTTCCAAAGTCTCCACTGGACATTTTTAAGTCAGCTAATGTCCCTTCGAGAATCTGAACAATTTTGTATTCTGGTCGACACCGATTAAAAGAAAAATATAATTATTTGACTTGCAGTACAATTCTTTGTGTTTCCTCTACAGCAAATCCAGAGGCTAACATCAAACAACATGACGACCAGCTGACACCAACCATCTAGAACACCAACAGGCGGACACATGAGACCTTACTATGATTGTTGGAAACAGCATTTTCTGCAACAAAACAAGCACAGCTTGCAAACTTGAGACTCTCCCAATCTTAACTACATGCACTACGTCGTATGTAAACATTGAAAACAGAGCTAATGGTAAACTGAAGTTACCTGACTTGCTTCCGGCAGAACATCCAGCTTACTCAGGGTTAGGTCTATTTTTACAGCTGTCCAGCCTCCTGGAAACCCAGACTTCGGGGACTGTGCCTCGGGCTTAGTGGGGGCTGGTTCAGCTTAGACTTTTTCTTTGGATGTTAACGCCATTTGTGATTAACTCATGCAATGCAAATGACAATAAAAAAAATCTTTGCATGCTTGCATTAGAGATGCTCACCCTATATGATTTGCTACTATTTAAGGTCTACCAACATATATACAGCATTGCTCTACCAATCATTATTATTTACTTCTCTTCTGAAGAGCTCAATGTCACATCATAAAGTCGAACGACAGTGTGAAAACAACAAAGTTACATTTCGAAACAATGATGCATGTCAGGTCCTTCACGGATAAGACGTTCAGCATTCTGTATTTTTAGGTCATGGTCACATAGGTTTAAACATGCCGTAAATAATTTCATCAGGTTGGAAGATACTTAGGGTATAGAATTTTCTTCTTACACAACCAGTAAGGTTCTCACCTGCTTACGTTTCGATGTCTATCAGACACCTTCCTCAGAGCTTCTGACTGGAGTTCTGCAACTCGCCG
>NW_017804446.1:5850-12591 GCF_001625305.1 Branchiostoma belcheri
AACGCCAAAGTAGGTGGCGCTTTTGCAGAACTCCAGTCAGAAGCTCTGAGGAAGGTGTCTGATAGACATCGAAACGTAAGCAGGTGAGAACCTTACTGGTTGTGTAAGAAGAAAATTCTATACCCTAGGTTTAAACATGGTTTTGATTGTCTCAAGAATTACTTGGAGGAAAGGCTTTTTGGCCGGCCAACAGTCTCGACTGATATGTCCCTTCCCGTCGCAGGAGGAGCAGATCAGTTTGTAAAAATGCGGCATCTGCTGTCTAATAGTAATAAGTCGTTTTCGTTTGCCTTTTGTAAAATCATAAGATGCCATGACAACATGACAGGATATTGTTCACAAGTAACATTAATGTTATCAATCAGTACAATGCAGTCACAATATTATACTCGATCAAGATTATACTCAAGATGCGACCTCCAAGTATGGTAAATTCTGCTCTGAGGTGTCGCCTATGTCAAAAAAGGGCAATGACTTGATAGGTGCATCATTGGGAGCTGATGACACGATACGCGATCTTCAACTCCAGTCTGGTGCAATGTGGAGAACAAACCTAACACAAAACTTGTATGGTCATGCAATCCAAGAACCGCTGACTCAGGTGGTCTGTCCAACTCTCTCGTCTCCTTTATGCACGTGTGTAGCAAGTCAGTCAGTGAGGTTTGGTCACCGTTGTCGTCTGTAAGACGTTGCCTCTTTCCGAGAGAACCTGGTATAGCCATTGTCTCAACAATACCGAGAGAGAGGAATAGCAAAGCGGATCCATGGGCAATACAATTACGTCATGCATACTTACTCTATCCTCCACACTGAAGTCTGAGAACGCATAAGGCAAATTCTCCCTGACGGCCTTCCACTCCGCGGGTCCGCATCGAGTTTGACCAAATTAGGCTCCACTTCTAGCACTTTCCCTCCTCTCAAATAGCAAATGCTGAGTTGTCATTGAGAGAATAAATTTCACAAACCGGGTATTTTGCAGTTGGATATGAATCTGCTCGGAGAATGTCAACATCAACATGTAATGACTACATCATTATTTTATGTCCATCAACAAAATGGCCCAACCAGTTCCATCAATCTGAAGAACATTGTGTCCAAATAGGTTAAACAGTTTGACTGCAACAAAATCAGTGCAAACTGCAAGAATTCCTGACCGCCCATTGAGATATTCCAATGAAACAATGTATGATTTATGAACTCTTCTTGGCCTCATATGTTTTTGATTGCCTACTTTTCTCTTAATCTTATGTCGAGAGGTAATAGAGTTGTGCTCCACAACGATGGTATTTCTTTTGTACTGGTTTTGAGTCTGACATAGTTTGGACATCTTTCAAGTAAGGGTAGCATTCTTAAGTTTGTATCGTTTTTTCATGGCGACATTCAGGAATTTCCCTGCCACTAATACATGATACATTGAAGATGAATTTCTATGACAAGATTCAAGGTTGTTTCTAAGGAGTTCCTGTGCTGGTTTTGACACTTATGGAGTCTTACGTTTTATTCCGGAATGACCCTCTGATTTATCAAATTGTATATCACATTCTAACCCAGATCGATTACGCTGTGGTAAGGCACAATACAAGTGTCCATGTCTGACCGCCGTCCTCACGTGCTTACCGACTTCTTGGGAATTCAGCTTTTTAAAGCTGAATTCCCAAGAAGTCACTAAGGATGTCAAGAATTTTGCTCTGCTCAACTGTTCCAGATGGGTCCCTACAGAATGTTTCCCTTATCCTATAAGAAAATGAATGAAAATGTACTGATCAGATGATACAAGGAGGTAGTCACTTCAAGTCAAAGTCAACTTACCATACATGACTTTGCAATAAATTTATCTTCATTATTATTCATTATTATCATGGACTCCCGCACGCAAAAATGGATTGTCCCAAATCCTCTTTAAAATGGAACATGTATAAACTGTAGTGTTACCACTCTAAAAGTAACTTTACTCAATTTTACCCCATCCAATAATGTAATCTTCCAAACGGTCGGCATGAGCATGGCCTTCTGCGTAGAAAGGTTTAGAGTGTGGGCGAAACAGTTCAACAGGAGGAGAATCCCTGCAGTGGCTATAGCGTTAACATAAACTTGTACTACTAAGATAGTTGTCTATTTTTAGTGAGGGTAATGGAGGTACAGCTTTTGAGAAATATTTATTAAACCAATCTATTCTATTCTATATGTTACTGGGCAAAGCCCTATCTAGGGCATCCCGCCCAGGGTATATAGGGACAACATGGCATCCACAACCCCTGTGCTGATTGTGAGGTCCTGCTGTCTTTGCTGGTTGGCATCGGGGAGGGCAACTGGCTTGTTCTTGCGCGCCTTGTGGGTTGCCCTCACCCTGCAGCATTTTTCAGTCACAACTCTGTATACTAGGATCTTGGCATCTTTATACTGCCTGTTGGTCTCCGCTGTAAACAGAAATGATATGTCTTAATTTTAGCATAACTATATACATTTAAAACCATCAAATTACTACACTGATTTTGCAGTATTTAAGTTAATTTCTGAGATAATGGATGACATGTTTTGTATTCATATGTAAAGCTTTGAGTGTATGTAGGTGTCAAATCCTTTTTCTGGATCTGTTAAAACCTAGCAGAAGTACATTTTGCTTTATCTGCAGTTTCACCCGACAAGACCTCGCAGAAATCATTGTGTAGACTTTCCATAAGTCAATGCCAATTAAGTTTTTAAGCCAGATGAAGAAATTATTTGCAGCTACTATTGTGTACTTCCATGGTATTTGAAAAGCTAATTATTTTCCTGTAATGTGGGGACATTCAGGAAAATATATAAGAAGGTTACACACAGAACAAATGTTCTATTACAAATGAAATCATGTACAAGATATTCTTACGCAGAATGGCACCGAGGATGGTGGGGTTCAGTGATTCATGGGTACCACCTCCAGTATAGTTTCCTCTGAACAGTTCTTCATCCCCGTGAAGTAAATCCCCGTGAATTGTTTGAAGAACTGTTCGGGGATGCTGGCCTTATTATACTCCTGGTCCAGAATGTGGGGATAGGTTACTACCCCGTGTTCTGGCCCTCCCAGCTGTACTGGAGGCTGTCCAGCCTGGTGTGTAAAACATCAATTACATAATTATAACCACGGCGTCAGTAAATTAATGAAGTGTCATCCACAGCCATTGAGTATAATAGGAATTCCTGAAAGGAAAGTGACAAATCTATCTTTATTTGAAATGTGTATCTTCCTTTTATCCAAACAATATCGTTGCGGACTGTCTCATACTTCTTAGAAGTGAAGTAGTAGAACACTACCAGTTGCATCCAGGTATGCGGTGTCATCTCAGGTCCATTTTTTGATTTTCTTCTGTCCAGAGCATAACTGTCGGTGGCGCGAGCATAACCCTTTGTAGGGCGCCAGGACCTTTTGATTGTAGCCTTCTGATTGTCACAAAGGTCTAGGGGAGGGTGTGATTCCTGCCGCACCTTTTCTACCCTCAGATTTATTATTTTTTTAGGGTTGCAGTGGGCACAGCATCCCTGCACCCAGAATCATGCTCCTGCTGGCCTAGTCTCCCCAGCTGTACCCGCCATTGTATCTAGTTAGCATGCCAGCCTCGCCTCCAACCACTTGGTCTGTGTGGTTCTTTGCAGGCTCCTGTATGGTTGACTTGCCCAGCCACTTGACCAGATTTTTGTATGGTTCCCATGTGTTAAACTGGTGGGTAGCTCCGCCACTTAACCTGGCAGTGTATTTGGCCCTTCATTCTCTTTTTGCCAACCAGGCTTTCCACCACATCCAGCTCTTCCCTTGGCTCCACATCACTGTTGTTGATCTTTTCTAGGAGCTCCATAGCTGTAAACAGATACACAAAGATAAAATAAGTATCGGTATTATAAGGGAAGTTTTCATTAAATGTGTATGTGATGACATATTGCCAAGTGACTATGTTGCTTTAATTAATGTTTCTAGAAAGTTGCCAGGCCTTGAGTCTTAATACCAGTATACACGAAAAAGGTGCAAGACAACAGCAGAATATAACTGATATAACTGTTCCTTTACCTGGAAACTCTGTCTTCAGTGCATTGATTTCCATGTTAGATTTATCCACCATGAAGTGGCTTGGCATCCAGTCAGGATTCCACACCTTGAAGACGTTCAATGACTCCTGAATGTCTTCTCCTTCTGCACAATAAAGCAGCCGACCACGACGTAGCAGACATCCGTACGGACACACAGGAAGAAGAGGGGGACTGAATACCGGCATGTCCGATAGGTCGCATCCAGCAGACATATTTGTTGGCCATACATGTGTAGAAGCTAAAAGCAACCCTGATGCCTGCCCGGTGTCAATTACAACCTGTGCATGTCAGTTTTAAAACTAAATTTATCTTAATCATCTATTATTGCTTTATTCCATTCATCTTATGTCTATGTCTAGTGCAAAATTAAAAATGCATTTATTCTGCCCCATGGTGCAGCGGTGGCATTAGGGACAGGAGGAGGGGTGCCAGTCCCTCACAGAACCATGTATTCCGCCCAGTGGTCAACACTGGGCAATTGAATACTAGCGCAAAGTTAAGCTTTATCTACACCAAGTGTTCTGAGGATGTGCTCTGCATACTTGATCCTTTTTTGTACAGCAGACGCTTCTTTATCCTTGCTTACATCATGTGCACAAGGTAGTACCCCCTTCTCCTTTACGAACACCTTCTCCCAACCACTAAATGTCTGCCTTAACTCCCTTAATGTTTTGCTTGAGACACAGACAACCTTTGCATTGGACTGCTGATACTTGTCTTTGTAAAAGACATTGTTTGGTGCCATCCTTAACGGGAATCAACATTCCATTGCAACCCTCTGTGCGACACTTCATAGTAGAATTTACATTGTTCACGAACTTCTGCACCTGACCTGTCTGTCCAGCGTAATACCCTTCTTCAACTACAATAGACTCCCGCTCCTGAAACTTCTTTTCAGCATTTGAAAAAGTTAGACATAGGACAGTTCTGTGAGGCATATGGGAAGTTTTTCCTTGCATCTTTCCATTCTGCCGGATCAGCATCAAGCTTTACCAGCGAAGGCTCTACTGGTGGTCCACTTCTCATTCCTGACAAATTGCCATTGCAGATTAAAATAGGATGTATTATCATTTACTATAAAAAAATTCACACACTGGGTATTTAAGAGTAGGATATGAAACAGCCCTAAAAATATCCACATCTACTTGAAGGGACCACACTACAGCCACAAAATGGCCAAGGCCTGTTCCATCAATAAGTACGTTATTCTCGAAGAGGTTGAACATTTTAACAGCAACAAAATCTGTGCAAACTGCAAGAAGAGACCCGTCCCCATTGCTGTATTTTAGGGAAACAATGTATGACTTATGAGGGCCGACTCTTTTCTTCATTAACTTCATATGTACTTTTATCTTCATTACATTCTGGAATGTAGTAAGGAAGCGTCTCTACTTTCACGCAGTTGATGGGGTTCTGGTTTTCCAGGCAATGATCTACCTTCAGACTTGATATTTTTCAGCGTTGTGAGGGAGGTTATGTTTTCCCAGCATCCTGATTGGTATGATTCTGGTAGTCTTACCAACCTGTCATGGCGCTCTCCCCGGACCGGCTTGGCACTCTGGTTGTCCCAGAATCCAAAAACGAAACTTTTCTCCTGTTGACTCTCGGCATCTGTGTTAGAAGTATTTCCAAATTGATATCCATGTTCACACAGAGACAACTTCCAGTGGCACAGGTAACAGCAATTGTCCACCTTGTAATGTACGTAAGTACGTCTTGAAAATTGAGATTGTTAATAACTTGCAAGCAACAGTACGTATTAACGAAACATCTGATAGTATTTTGAAGTCTGGAGACCGATACGCTCGTATGAGGCACTTAATACAAGCCATATGCTGTAATACCAGACCAGTTGGAGCTAAAAACAGCTACAATTTGGAGCTGTACATCCAACTTATGTGACGTTAACGTTAGGCAGCGCTGTTGTTACGTTAGGAATAGTGTTGGCAATCTCCTCCAATAAGTCCTCTCTTTCAGCCAGTCTTTGAAAGATATAGATGAACCCCATCCAATGTTCATTATCCATGATTCCGACAAAAGAACTTATTGAAAGTCCTGTTCGTTCGTAATGGGCGAAATGACTTGTTACTGATTGGTTGCCTTCAATGCATTGAGTTCTTCCGTAGACCCCAAGTGAGCCTCGCTGGACCACGCCACCGCATAGCGTCCGTTGACATGATGTACACAAGTGCCGACAGGAAGTAGTGCGGTTAAGGACGAAACGTCAAGTTAAAAGTGTTTGCGTTTAAACTTTTGGCATAATTTTCAGACTGTGTATTTGTGACACAGTCTGAAAGAGCAAATAGTTAATTAATTGGCTTGTAGCAGATCATTCAGGTAACTAAACGGTTGCTACTAAAGGTCTAATTCACTCACTTCAGTTGTCCATTGGAAAAATTAAATCATTCTGGAATATTGCACAATCTGTTCAATGCTATTCTAAATGTGTACATAGGAAGTATTGTGTTCTTACTGCGTAATATCCAGCAAGTTTTCTTGGTACCAATGGTAGTAATCTGGTAACTCGTCGAGGTTTTGTAGGAACTGAAATATATACGACAGAAAAATTCATAATTGGCATAAAGGTAAGATTTCACCAGGATGTCCTATCTCAGGAGTCATCCCTTCTCGTTGGAAGGCCTCCAGCCGTGCCTTCATCTCCTTGTGATCCATTGGTGGCAA
>NW_017804447.1:0-3821 GCF_001625305.1 Branchiostoma belcheri
ATGTTCCGACCAGAATCCGTCTTGTATCTTAGTCTCCACCACAGCCACACGTTCCAGAAGTGACTGACTCTTCTCTCTCCAGTACACCAACTCCTTCTCCACCGAGGCAAGCCGCTCTCGCAGGGAGGCGACGTCGTCTTGCCGAACCTGGCCTCCGCTGTGCAGGAAGCTCACGAGCAGGACGGCCACGGTTACCGCCAAGCTGCACACGGCCAGCCCCGCCGACAGGGACAGCCGCTCGCTCCTGTGCTCGTGCGCCATTTTTCTGATGCGTACTTTCGAATTCTCTTCACTCATTTGCTCGGCTAGACCTTCTGACAGGCAATCTTAGAGATATCAAATCAAACGGGAAACGGGCACTTGCGTCTGCAATAGCGACCGCTGAATTTTACTTCCTTCTGAGACTGGAATATTTTACTTCCGCCAGCTGCGACTTAGGTTTGTTCTAGTCGTCAAACCACTTACGATGCCCACCTATCAAATGTTCTCACGATCACCGAAGTGAACCTATGTATTGTTCTGGATAACTTTTTGGTTCAGCGGACACTCACTTTATAAAACCTCTGTGGTACGTGGTTTTCTCTTCACTCATGGACTCGACTGGACCTTCGGACAGGCAATCTTCAGAGATATAAAATTAAACGGGAAATGACAGAGGTACCTGCGTCTGCAGTACCGACGACCGAAGTTTGCTTCGTTTTGAAACTGGAATATTTTACTTCCTCCTGCTACTTGGGTTTTTCAGCTGTCACCGTGACAATAGACTTATGACGTTCCCCACCTATCCAATGTTCTCACCTGCTGTCTAAGTAAACACATCTATTGTTCGATCTGGATAAAAGCTTGGTTTGAAGGAGGGAACACAGGACAATGCCAATTCGCAAGTGGATAACGCTCCATATAAAAGTGCTTAGTGTAGCCTCAAAGAAAAAAGAAGAATTTAGCAAGTAAAATGCCCCCCCCCCGTTTAAACGCAGTGGAATAGTCCATACATCAGACGGTCAAACAACCACCTGCAAACAACAGTAATAACAGACACGCCATGTTTTCATTCAATGACTTTACTACTAGTGGCTACGGAGTCAACTCAGGAGTACGTACAGTAAAGGAATTAACGGAAACTTTCAAATTACATCCACTGATTTGGCACACATCAGATATAACAGAGCACATGCAGCTGCAGATGTCTTACTGAGGAATGATTGCAGTGTAAAGTAGGTCAATCAGCTAAAGAGTTATCCCACTCTACTCATTACGCTTCCCTTTTGTTCTGCTTTACTCCATCTATGGTATACTGAGACATTTGTACATCCTCTCCTATTCAAATCCTACCTTTTACTCATCTTTAGGCCTTCTAACAATGTTACATGACATATCCCATAACGCATACCATAATGATAAGAAACGTTTGAATGCAAGTCATTTCTTGCACCAACAAGGCACAACGGAACATTACATAAAGTTTCCTGAAGATGATTTGTTCAAGCCAGCTGATTTTCACACACTATTGTCACAGAGAAATAATAGACTAGTAATCTGACTTCCTCGGCAATCATTTTAGCGGTAAAAGAAGAGAACTGCTGACTCCAGTTCCAGCCTGCTGCTGCTCCAGCCGGTGTGGGTTCCGTATCCATCCCAGGCCTTGGACGAGAAGTCTCCACACTGCCGAGGGGCTGCTTCTTCCCAGTACGCCGCACCGCCGATGCAGACAGCTTCTGAATCACCACCGTTGTACCTCACTCCTGGGCACACAGCGAGGGGAGCGCGTTCATTGTTGAACACACGAAACTGCACAAACCCTGGGGTCACCTCTGAAACAGCAATAAGTGGCACTAAGAAACTAATGTTGCGAATGTCTATTCGCGAGACTGTCTGACCTGATTACTAGACGACTCCTCAACAATACGGAATCCGTCGGGTCGTCCATGAATAGTCCATAAAATGCATTTCGTGTCATGGAGAAGACTAACAAGACTGGCAATGAAAAACATACATTGCCATGGCGACGGTGGTTGCTGTTAGGGTTATTGTTTGCATGGCACTGCCATGACACTGCCATGATGGTACCTGTTAAGTCTAGACAGATACAGTGCACTCCTCCCCTGAGTGTATAGTGAACGAGCCCCGGGGTCACAGAAAGCAGGGCCATAGGGCAGACAGATCTTCCCAAGGGTTTCTAGGAATGTGGGCATAGATGTGGGTCAGAGAAATGCCTGTGGACATTCCGCATGCCTGTGGACAAAATGCTAACCATTCACTGGGTACGGCATGTGGGGAATGTGGCTAGAATGTGGGACATACACTTGACATACAATTCCTACCTAGTGAAATTCCAGGAAACCCTTGGGACATTGTGGAAATTGTACAGATTGACAAGACTCTCATGATGTTCATGAAGTCGGTACAGATTCACAAGACTAAAAATTCTTGTGAATCTGTACCGACAGTCTTCTGAGCTCTGCTGCATTTAAACAGGTACTATTATTATGATATCTTTCTCTTCTATTATAATAATTGAGAAGTTTATTGCAAATTCATGCCCAGAGGCTAATTGTCAGTTACAAACATAAAAGGACATTGCAGAACAGTATATAATATAACTAAAATCTACATGATGAAAGGTAGTTGTCTAAAATTGTAGCTATGTCTAAAACTATGTCTGAAGGGTTTGACTTCCCTTTTGAAAACTGTAGAAGCTTCGAAGACATCATCAGTGCATATCTGTAAGTCTCCTTCTCAGCATTTCCCCAACATGTTCAGATTCACAACGTGATCGACTTTACTCACAGAAGTAATTCTAAAATGTCTTTAGAGGTTGTAGCTTATTCACCTGGAAGGCATGTGGGAAAGGAATGTGAGCAAAAATGTAGGGCTTCCACTTGGAAGGCTTGAAGACTTCCACTTGGAAGGAATGTTGTAAGGCATGTGCGAATGCATGGAAGCAAGAATGTAAAACTTCCACTTGGAAGGCATGTGGGAATGGCAAGAATGTAAAACATCCACTTGGAAGACATGTGGGAATGAGGGCCAGAAAGTAGGACATCCATAAGACTTCAGCGCATGTGCAGACAGGCATTGACGACATGCCACAAATCCCTAGGGTTTACAGCGCATGTTAAGAATGCAGGCATAGCAACCATACCACTATATGTCCCACCGGTTTTCAGCGCATGACGAAGGGCAGGCATTGTACAAATTCCACGTTGTTCCAAATCGAACAGCTCCCGAATGAAACGTCGTTGTTCTCATCAGGAGAAACCACACCACCACTAAGCGCTTAAATCGTAAATGGCAACAACACATCTGAGTAACCTACAATTTAAAGACGACCGCCCGCGTTTCACGGACTGGACTTGACAGTTAACAGGATAATATTGCTGAGGTGGCTAAGAAAATGGAACTGGGCACACAGAGGACCAACGTTCTGGGCGGAAATAGTTCACATAGGACTGTGTGACAGCCGGAGAGGAATTATTGTGCAAGCCAAAACTGATGATCTTGGGCCTGAAAAAAAAGGTTTACCCTTCTACTAGTTTTCAAAAAGTACATCACATGGCAGAAGGTGCGAATGACCCCTTGCAGTTGTCGTTTTTGGGTAGGTATTTTTTCTTAACCGGAGGCCTTCCGCAAGCACCCTATGGCCAGGCAAACTTAAGGTAATGTAACAGGAAATCCATTTAAGGCTAAATAGAGCCGTATAAAACACCTGTGTCGATGGTCTTACAGAAGTACAAATCTCTCTCTGGTGTAGATAGTATGCAGATGTATTGTCATATATCATACATGATTAATTTTACGGTCATACTTAGGACTGCATGCAC
>NW_017804447.1:3841-4447 GCF_001625305.1 Branchiostoma belcheri
ACTAGACATAGATAATGTATATGGCAAACTTACCTATCCAACGGACACTCAACACAAGCGGCTACCTGGTACTACAACAGCACATCTGATCACTATCGACTGTACTCACAGAAGTAATTCTAAAATGTTTTAGGAGTTTGTAGTTCATTCACTTGGAAGGCATTTGGGACAGGAATGTGAGCAAGAATGTAGGACTTCCACTTGGAATGCTAAGACATCCACTTGGAAGGCATGTGGGAAGAAATGTGAGAAGAATGTAAAACTTCCACTTGAAAGGCATGTGGGTATGTGGGCAAGAATTTAGGACTACGTAGGAATGTGTCCATAAAAGTGTGCCATCAACATGCCTGTAGACATGCCATGCCTGTGGAAAAAAATGCCTGTGCAATTCCTAGAATTCTTGCAAACTACACACAATACTGTGCCATTAGGCTCCCCCCTGAGGCGTCGCCAAAAACTGCGAAGTACAAGTACGTATCACCCCATACTTATGTAGCCTGACATAATCGTAGCCTCTTTTGCAGCCGTTCCGGGAGCGGTCGGCATTTCTTTGGGTAGGTGGTTGTGGGTCACGGTGTGTGTGTATGTGTGTGTGGTGGGGGGGGG
>NW_017804447.1:4467-12518 GCF_001625305.1 Branchiostoma belcheri
TGTTCTCGGTGCGGTCGGCCTTTTGGGGGGATCTTATTACACGTACGCACGTAGATCACACTCTGTCCACCTTCCCCGCCTTCAATGCACCCCCCCCCCTCCGAGGTTGTGCAACCAAAGGGCAAAACATGCAAACATGTACATTTGTTACGTACGTGAAACTGTGTTTGGAGCAAGGAGTGAAGTCCTCAGCCCATTACTGCCTCTGTCCCATGTGATGGGAATAGCCGGTCCATTGTCGGCTGTAGTCCCACCGTTGTACACAATCGGAAAATGGTCCTGAAACAAAAAATGCAACCGTCCAATAGTTGCTAAAATAACAATTATAATTGTTCACTGAACTTTGTATACCCAAGGACCACAAACTGAAGACAAAGACAACCATACACTAGTATGCAGTATGTAGATTTCGCACAACGTGCTGCTATATGGTGGAAACGAATGTTATATAAACTAGCTATTCTGTCAGTAACTTCATAGAGTTCAGCACAGACCTTGAAGAGGGAGTACATGTTGCCGCCATACTGCTGTAGGAAGCCGTTGGTTGTGTAATACCTCAGGTAGGCGGCAGACTTGTACTGGGACAGCGGCTTGTCATTGGGCACGTGCCACAGCATTACGTCAGAGGCATTAATACTGAAGTAACCTGAAAAATATGTGGAAATGTGTTGTTGTTTTTTCTTTTATCCATATCAGAATGAAACTCGGTACTGAGGATGTTAAGTAATATATTGAACTGCTTATATCGTCATTTATCCTGCAGGATGATGACAGATTGTTCCCGTGGCCTGAAACTAAAGGGGGTCTGTGGTAAAATTTCATTGGCGACTTATTAGCTCTGGAGCCGAGGACCTAGCCTGTAGCTGGCCATGGCAACAAACTCACATCCGGGCTAATCACCACTCGAAACTTACATGTTCTGAAGTCAAAGTCAAACTTTATACACATTTTGGGTGGACGTACCTGGGTTCTTGAGGTCGTCGTTGGTCGCCAGCGGCACCGAGCCGAAAGTGTTGTGGTTAGCCCAGTTGCCGTCCCCTTCGGGATAGTTAGTGGTGCTTCCCCGGGTGGAGGACCAGCGGTCCCCGGCGGTACACTTGCCGTAGATGTCGTTCTCGTGCACGCTGGACACGAGAGTCCATCCGCCACCGCCAGTCGTCATGTCGCAGTAGGTCTCGTACACCACCCCTCCCGGACTGCGAAGGTGGTACAGTCCGTCTGGGCGGGAAAATGCGCTTGTTTTCTGAGGCTATATTTTCACAAAAACAATTTTTATCCAACACGACAACCATGACTACTTGCTTGTTGAAACATTATCCAATTCTTACCTTCCGCTCCGTCCACATGGTCCTTGATGTACTTGCAGGACACTGCCGGGTTGGTCGCACTTCCCACCGCTGTGTTGTTGAAGGACACCAAGCGCGTCTCTATCTGGGAAGTCTTCTTCTCCACCGCAGCAAGACCATGTTCCAAATCGGCTATACGCCGCTGTGTACGTTAATATGAAACATTTTGCATCATTTTCTAATCTCGGACTCTAAGAGAATTTGCTTTAAAAGTTTGTTTCGGATATCAACAAATATAATCAAATATGTTCTCACCGGCACTTCTTCTCCATAACAGCCACAGCTAGCAGGCCCCGGGGGTCCCTGTACCCCGTCCCGACCGTCCCGTCCGGCAGGCCCAGGGGGACCAGGAGATCCCTGTACCCCGTCTGGACCGTCCTGTCCAACAGGCCCAAGGGGACCAGGAGGTCCCTGTACCCCGTCCCGACCGTCCCGTCCGACAGGCCCGGGGGGACCTGGAGGGCCTTGTATACATCCTGTCAAGTAAATTATGTAACGTTATATACTAGTACATAAAATGATTCGACTTTGCCACCGAAAGATCAGCTTGCAGATTAATGTATCCTCACTTACATCCATAAGACATGTAAGAATGAACGACGTTGAATAGGTATACACGATCTGTGCTTGCAAATGAAAACGGCAACACGATCATACCTTCGTGAGACCGCGCTGAGCGGGCAGGGGGGTTGACCTATTCTCAACGCTGTAGCGTGTGCAATTATCAACCAAATTCCATGAAACTCACACACAATGTACAAAACAATATAGGGATAACTGCTGTAAAGTTATTTTGTCAAAGTTATGGATGATTGTACCAAAAATATGATCTGAAAAACGAACTTCCGGTGTGGAAAATCACCATTCGGTTGTGACAAGTTTAGTGGCTTAAAACATCGAAATCTTGCGCAAACCTTGGTCACAAACAATTTTATACATACCAAGACATGTCCGTATAGATTTAGTTTGCTTAGATTTTACTTAAGTTAAGAGAAAATCTCGGAAAAGTGCTTGATTTTCGTCCAAAACTTGGCACGCCAACTTGGCACGCCGTGGCTAGCTCGCCCTGCACGGCCGCCGGAAAGTAAAGCTATACGGACACGCCCCACATGTGACAGAATCGTGGCCTGACTCCAAATATGGCATGGCACGAACTAATCCCGAGAATTAATGTCACAAAAACAGGGCATATGGTTGGCTGACGGCCCTCCGAACTTTGCCGAACCGAAAATGTATGCAGAATGAGGTGTCAATCACCCAGCTTGGCCAGGCAGCGCGCGCCCCCCGGGGAGGTCCCAGATGCATGCGTGGCCGGCCGGAACAAGGCGCGGCTGCAGAGCTAGTAACTACGTTTTGAACAAGGGAAAACAGATAAACTAGACAGAGGGAAGGCCATACTAGCTGCGTCGAAGCTGGCAAATATTGTTATAAGCATTGTATATTTAATAATAGTTGTGTAGCTGAGCAAGGCTTCCGACAGCTCGGTGACGGCTTGTTTACTGATAATGTGACCCCGGATCGCCTGATCCATTGTCACTGTCTGTCAGGCATTGTGTTGCGGAAAAAAAAAATCGACATTCTATTAGGACTACAGCAGTGATTATCGATCCTTCTGTTTTCTTTATTGATATTTTTATTTGTCTTGTATACATATTATCATGCTAACATTTTACCGGTAAATGTAGATTATAACCTTTCCTTCCCACGTAAATCAGTGCTTACCTCTCCCATGTTGGTATCATCCAAGTAGCGTTTTCCTCTGCGTTTTCGCTGGATCTGTCTGGAATATCGACCGATGAATTTCCTTGAAAGAGTACATTTCCGCGAGTACGTGTCACAGAACACTCTCTCTTGTTTTGTAATGTGGTATTTGGGGCGCGATGTGATTTCTAGGTTGTCTTTCAACCCGACAAAGTACTGGGGTCCATGCAAGATTTATGACCTGCGGTCCGCGCGGCAGGCGGTGTAACTAATCTCGACCCAGAGGAGAGGCCTAGATTAGCGTTCGGCAAAGTTCGGCCAGCCGTTCCACATGAGTGAAATCCTGGCTTAGGCGGCACCACGAGTAAAGGCCAGGACACATGCGTCGCATGATCGCAAACTACTGATGATTTGAATAGCCATGTGTCCTGCAAATTGCAGCTTGTTACGGAATTGAAAAGGCAGAAAATCCTACGGCTTATCAGGTCATTAGAACATCGTATATGACTACTAAAGACGAAGGCGCCTGAATAGACCCCTACCTGAAATTGGCAATCTCTCCGGGTTTCCGCCATGCCCAACAGCCTGCCTCTTTGACCGCATCCGCTGGATCGAGTCTTCGTCCTTCTGGACTCCTACCGAACCGTTGTCGAAAGTCTCCGAGCCCTCGGCCATTAGCGGTGAGCCAGAGAAATATGTTGATATGGTGTGGGGCAAATTTTGATCACGTAGTGTTTGCGTATATATTTCATCCCATGTCAAACGAAATGTATCTACATATTGGATACAACATACTAGTACTCTTTACACAGCAGAGGGCGAAGTTTGCATAGGATACGTGGTAAGCGTTACATTATAGAATCAGAGGCTTACTAGTATATTACTTCATTGATAGAACACATTCTAATGCCCACCTTTGTGTCGAGTACGGAACTGTGTTCCGACCAGAGTCCGTCTTGAATCTTAGTCTCCACCACTGTCACACGTTCCAGAAGTGACTGGCTCTTCTCTCTCCAGTACACCAACTCCTTCTCGACCGAGGCAAGCCGCTCTCGCAGGGAGGCGACGTCGTCTTGCCGAACCAGGCCGCCGCTGTGCAGGAAGCTCACGAGCAGGACGGCCACGGTCACCGCCAAGCTGCACACGGCCAACCCCGCCGCCAGGGACAGCCGCTCGCTCCTGTGCTCGTGCGCCATTTTTCTGATGCGTACTTTTTCTTCACTCATGGACTCTAGACCTTCTGAAAGGCGATACAAAATCAACCAGGCACCTCCGTCTAAAGTACCGACCGCTGAATTTTACTTCCTTCTGAGACTGGAATATCTTATTTCCGCCTGCGACTCGGGTCCTTCGTGATCTGTGGTCACGTGATTCAGAATAGAAATCAAGTGCGTGAACTAATGGGTGTGCAAAACTTGGCACGCTGCTCGTGGAGATGGAGAATGCCAAAACTCCCTCCGTTCCTTCCGCGACTAACTCCCTTCTGGGCAAATGTAGAGGGATAACGGTACACCCTCATAGCGTCACCAAATGAGGTACTTTGTGAAGGTCCGTTTCATTTGGTATATATTACCATTGTGACAGCATTTTATACCCCAAAATAGGAATCTTGCGTCTTGTTTTAGGTCCCGATAGTAGAAAGAATGCAGTGTACATGTATTCAGATGGCCGCCGTGTAACGTTACGTACTAGCGAGCGCGCACAACAATACCGCCAGAGTAGAGTACGTAGGTTATCATAACTCTTTAGAAAGCGCAAAGAAAACAAAAACGACAGATTTGCATTAAAGAAAGTTTATTTTCCATAGCCTGGGCTAAGCCACGATCTATAACCTATGGCTTCTCCACGGGCGTTGGGGACGAGCGTGGGTCCTTCGTGATCTGTGGTCGTGATTCAGAATAGAAATCAAGTGCGTGAACTAATGGGTGTGCTCACTGCTACCAAGTGGTTCCACGGTAATATAATTGCTACGGAAGATCACGTATAACCATGGCGCAACATCGATGAAATATAGCCCTAATACCAAATGTTCTCACGTATTGTTCTGGATAAATTTTAATATTGGTTTAGTGGACCCCCATACCAACGTACTAGTCCCGATCCCGAGGAGTCAAGTGCTTAATTTCCATCAGGTCATACGGTGGCAAGGCATCATCCGCTGGCCAGAGCAGTGTCCATTAGCTACCTACATGTAGATGCCCACCTTGCAGTTTCTGACTGTGGGCAGGCTCTTGCCCAGGACAGGTCTACCATGGCCTTGGTACCCAAAGCATGACACAACTGTAATACTAGAAAGGTAACATTTGCAAATCAAGTGCATTATGGTTACCTTCACATGGCCCAGCTCAACAAACTACTGCTTTGTTTATTCTTCCTCAAGCACACTTATATATATGGTGACCATATTCAATATTTCAGCCCCTCTTAAAGGTCGCAGCACACAGTATTTATGGACACAAAGTATCGCGGCAAATTACTTAAGAAAGCTGTCGAGATTCTTTCATGCAGGATAGCGAGGTGAAAACTATGCTGAATTGTAGAGAAATGCACCGGGTTTGGGACCGTATAATTTGAATTAGGATGTTTGTTCGGCCGGGGTCAATTCGCGCCTAGATCTTGTTACAACCTAGTCCTGTGCGTCGGCTGCAGTTCACGTGGCCCCCGCAAAGCGTCATTTAGAAGTTTTTGGCGACGCCTCAGGGGCGGAGCCGTTGGTATAGTACTGCGATTGAGTTGAAAATATTCTAAGAATTCCGCCAATGCATTCCCTAGGGAATTGCTTTTTGGCTATACCTTGTGGGACTTATTCTCCAAGCAGAGGTTGGAGGGGAAGATCGTTACCCCCGCTAACGATCATCCCCACCAACCTCTGCTTGGAGAGTAGTGGGACCAGCCTTTACACATAGGCTTGTGGCATGAGACATGCAGTAGTCTGTACAGTGTTTCTACGATATTTATTTTATTTATTTATTTCAGCTTCATTACAAAGTATGTAATTGGACAGGGGGAACAGGTCTAGCCTTTGTCTTAACTATGTGATGATAGTGATGTTTTGTGTAAGGGATTTTATTCATTTGTGTGGGTGTTTGCGTCAGTATTGCTTTTTTTTATTCTTGGATTTTTTTTGCTTTCACGGTGCTGCTAGCCTGGGTGCCATCCGAATTTGCCCGTAGCCGTTACAAATTCGGATGGCACCCAGGCTACGATGCTGCTGCATTCAATGCTTATTTTTCTTGCGTGAAAAACTCGCATGCACACCCCGATCCTTCCACAACTTGGCGTCGTGAATTCCTGCTGTAGTCTGCATCTCAGGATGGACTTGGCGAAGTTTACCTGTGGTCAAAAAAACAGAACATAAATGAATCTATGCCAACCTTTCCCTAGCTTTGCTCTTAAATTAACAAGATTTAGGGTCATGTTTTTAGAAGTAAATGTAAATATGCAAAGCATGTGAGTCAATACATTTTACAGAATGCAATGATGCGCACATCAAACTAAACAAAGGTTGAAAGTCATATGTATGTTCATTCATCAAGAACGATGTTACAGTACAATAACACATGAACTACATGTTCCCCAGATCAACAGAAACGGCAAATATATTGTGTGGACTTACCGCTGTTTTTGTCCTTCTGTAAATGGTACTGTTAGTCCATCTTGTCAGTGAATGTCGAGTGAATGAGGGGCACTCGCTGTGGGCAAATGAATAAATTTATGCCACTTCTGCCTTTCAAGAGACTCAAAAGGAACACCGATTGGAATCTCTGCCGGTAGATATTCTGATCAGAGTCTCAGCTGTTACAATCATTACATTTTACTGTACAGAAATACATGCTATTTAGGTTTTACGACAATCACAAACTATTTAAATTATACCGGCAGCTACCAGCAATTTCATTGAATGTTTAACATTTAGGATATGTTATTATATCATAGCAATAGACTTCTTCCAGATTGGAGTTTCTACCCAGTCTCAGGTACTGTTGTAAAGAATTTGACCTGAGAAAAGGCTGCAGGACTCAGGGCCTGATGTAGGGTGGGAAAATACTGGCACGTTGTTGATATAATAATCAATCTGGACAGGTAAGTCTTATCAGAGGGGAGAGGATATTACTTGTAGGTAAGGGTTGGAAATCCTGGAGGAACATGTAAGGTGGTTAAAACTTTACGTAAACAAAATTCCGACGCCCTCTTACATGATAAAAGATAACAGATGTTTGTCCATCTCACCAGTGAATTCCTTTTGTAGCCCGGGAGTGGGCATGGGCATGGCGTAGCTCACCTGCGGGGACAAAGAGAGAAAAAGAATGAATAAATTGAAGCCGTTCCCAGAGAAACAAATGGCATTGGCTTCCATTTGTAAATATGTGTCAGGATAGACACCCCGGTAACTTACGGTGGAACATGTCAAGTTGCTGAAACTTTACGTAAACAAAATTATGACCTACACTAAAATGATGAAAGATAACAGGTGTGGTAAAGCAACTTAAGAATACGTACTTGCTTAGTGCCCATCAATATGTCATAATGATCAATTGGATCAGTAATAACATTGAAAGTAGGCCGCGTGGGCGACGGCGTATGCCGACACAAACGCATACAAGGGGGCACACCCCAGTTTATGTTGGGTCACAATTCGATTCTGCACACCCTCAACTCTATTTCAGGAAATAATTCTTAAGCCGAAACACTGTTTGCAAATGAAGGATATCCCTCTAGCTACGAGAACAATCGAATTTCAGTTTCCATAACCTCTCAAATTGTAGCAAATTTTAGGGCAAAAAGAATTTTCGATGAAAAAAATGATGCCAAAAATTGGGCATTTTTACGTGCAATTAAACCCATCACCAATAATTTAGCCACCAAAATGACTTAAACTGTCGAAAGAGAATGTATGATCAAGAAAAATATACAGAAAAATCCTAACACTGAGATTATCACAATAGCCCGTCGCGCGACACATAGCGACAGAACCCCCAGAACACATAAAAGGCATATCTGGGT
>NW_017804448.1:0-5597 GCF_001625305.1 Branchiostoma belcheri
TGCCGTAGTGACAGACCGCCGTGGCGGATGCGGCGTAGGTAGTTTATATGTACCTCGGGTGAGGCAAAATGTACTTTTTAGCGGATTAACTACCTCGCCATGTTATATTTGTTTTTATTTGGCCCATTTCTACTCTTCCAGCGGCCTCCCAAAGCCTGGTAAAAGCTAGCTGGATCCCTCCCCGTGGCGCGAGTTTCCCGAAGTTAGAACCGTCGGTGAACGTTCCGCGGGGTCACAATAACGACATTTCAACTTTTTATCATACACCTTAATGGTAATGCAGATAGGCTAAGATCGACCAAACCTGCTACAAGGCTGTTGTACACATGCTAACTTTCCTTTGTGTTCTGTAGAAAGGTTCCTGTCTAAACATCTCACTTGAGGGATGCGAACACCTTCATGAACTCAACGAAAGGTGCAAGTTCACTCTGCTTGTGGTCCCTCGTGCAAGCATAAAATACTACAAGTCCCTCTACAACTCCGACTACCTTCAAGACGACTTCATGACAAGACAGGCACTCGAGGTGATCGTCCAAAACATGATCACTGTACAGTGTGAACGGAGATTCCACCAGCAACTGCATGACCAATACAAAGATGGTGGCAGTGAGACACAGAAGAAATAAAGCACATGCTCAAGACTAACATTAAAGGGGAGAACGATTTCTGATACTTGTCGTATCTGCAGTCCAAACCATCGATAAGAATCATGGAACTCGAAGGACAAGCGAAGTTCAAAATGAATGGGATTGCAGCTGCCGAATTCTTGGACAAACTCTCGGTAGAAAACCCTGACAAGTACGAGACCATGCTGTCAACAATCCGAAGAAAAAGACGGGAGTTCCACAACATCTAGAAGGACAGACACATGGCTATCAAAGAGAGAAAAAGAGAAGATGAGAAAACGAGTAGGGGAGGAAAGGAATTCGGAGCTAGACGAGAATAAAGCAAAGCAACTACTGTACAACTATCGAGGACCGGCTAACTCTGAACCACCACACCTAAACACCTTCATTGAAAACATTTCGAACACAACCAAAACTGTGAAACTGAAAGTGTTTGGAAGAACACCCCCCCCCCACAAGGCTCAAAGGTCCACTTTTTGGTCCACTTTTTATGTAAAGGTCCACTTTCTAATGTAAAGGTCCAAGATTTTTCTTGAAAAGACTGGAATCGCAGAAAAACTGCTCCCTTTGTCATTGTCATTGAATAAAAATTTATCTCTGATTTGCAGTGCAGTGCAGCCAAAGGGGTTTTCCAGTTTTCAACTTGGCCACAGGATAAGATGATGACCCAGATGATGACTTTGGAGACGATGACATTAGGACCATCTATCAGCACTTTCAACATCATGTTGAAAGAAATCCAAAAATAATACATGCTGGTAAAAATGGCAACATAGTCAGGTACTGTGAAGATCAAACAAATACATGAAGTTGGCAAGTAGTTGTTGGCATAGACGAGAATAACGCGAACTGTTAAGTCTCAGATACTGTGCTGTACGTACTGCACACATTCTGTTGTCTCCGTAAGACCCTTCCAAGACCACATGTCCATCGAGCATTCCCATGATCAAACCGTTACAAAAACAGCCCTATCCCGTACTTCACTTACCTCTTCAACAAATCTCCAAGTGTCAATTATTACGGCCGTGGAGTTGACCATTTTTAGTGATGAAATCCACGGACTTAGTCAGAACGCTCGCGGTGCCGAAAAAGCCGTAGATTTCACTACCAAAAGTGGTCAATTCTACGGCCGTGGAGTTGAACATTTTTAGCTCTTTTTAGTGATGAAATCCTGGGCTCTGCGGGACTTTCGTCAGAACGATCGCGGTGATATCATAACGTTATAACAATAATAATTCATCGGGCGACGCCGGGCACCCAGCGGCCGGCCCACGCCGTTGAGCACCGGCGGCACTTGTACTTGTAGCCGCCCGGATCGACCCGGACCGGAAACCCTGAAGATTGCAGGTAAATACACTACGTATCCTTGGGGAGTTTTAGACCAAATAGTTGTGTCATGGAAGCAACTGCAACGTTTTGTGAGGTCTTGTTTGTGAACATTTGCTGTGGACGTCGGATTCGAACCTCCTTGCAAAACAAAAACACGCTACGTTTCCACACACTTCCGGCTCAGTTTGACCGCCAAATTTCAACCCAACGTGACTGCAGTAGCAACATTATATATAATTTGTTGAAATTAATAGCATCATAACAACATAACAGCATTGTAGAATTGTTGTTTCGATGTTCAGTTGCTACATTGGATATAATTGCCATACATTAAAAATCTTGTTTATCTTCTTTATCCAGATTCGGAGCCTGAGGAGACGCAGCGTGTTGAGTCTTCCTCTACACGACTTGTTCTACCGCTCCCCGACGTGCGGTGGAACCAACTGAACAACGAGCAGATGAGAGAACTCATCCCCTGCTACACAAAACTGCTGACTGGGCGCGGTCAACCGGGCTGGGGAAAGCCGGAGGTGAGCACGTTGCGCGAAACCCGTAATGTATTGTTTATTGTTTGTTTATTGAGAAAGCCCTTCGCTAAGGTCGTATTCTAGTATATAAGGCTCTATATAGTAGGTTAATATCCCGACTATAGTTTTTTTTCTTAAACAGTTAAAAAAGAGTTTCGCACATGCGCAGTACGTTCTGTCGACATGCTGTAATTAGCGGTATAGTCATGTGACTAAAATACGTGTGCTGATTGGCTAAATGATTGCGGACGCGCAGCACACATGATAATTACCCAAGCCCGCGTCAGTCGAGGTCAAGTGTAGCTGTGCTCCGGTTGTGTTTTAGTGTAGTTCCGGGTAGCGTGAGTATTTACTAGTTTTCATTGTGTACAATTAGTCATCGCACACAACCATATGGTCAGGTATTGTTTGCAATTTTTGTAGTATCTTCTTGTAGTACTAGTATTCTGTGTATGCTTTACGTAGGAGTCCGAGTTGAAGTAAGGCATAACGGCTTGGTTAGGCACAGATCGACTATATCTTTCTGTGTTGTATCTGTATTCTTGTAAAATTATATCTAAAGTAAACATCGGGCTATTTGATCAATCGTCGTTTTATTTTATACTTAGGGTTGTTTAGCTGGAGTGCTTCACAGTTTTCGTATATGTAAATTTTCCCGCTGGTTCCTTCCTAGATGCTAGGACCGATTACTGCTTTCCTTTTAGACAAGTTTTCGGATTTTCGTTTGTCATTTTTTTGTTTCGAGCAGGACACCATCTGTTTTGGGGTTCTTGTTAAATTTCCTAGCGTTTCAAGATGTTCTTTCGGAAAAGATACGTGACGTGCAACAGTAAAAATAATTCTTAAACCGAAAAAATAGGGTTTCGCACATGCGCAGTACATTATGTCAAAGAGTACATCATGGTGTCAGAAGTTCAAGAACCTTGGCTTTCAACCCTCAAGAAGGAGGAAAAGGCAAGTTCTCAAGACAAAAGTGCAGTTTTGAAGGCAAGTTCTCAAGACAAAAGTGCAGTTTTGAAGGCAAGTTCTCAAGACAAAAGTGCAGTTTTGAAGGCAAGTTCTCAAGACAAAAGTGCAGTTTTGAAGACAGCATGCCACGAGGTAGGAGAATTCCGATATTCCCTAGCCTGAAGCAGGCGGTAGCCGTCAAACAGCCAGGAAGTGGCAGGTCAGACGTGCAGGCATTCCAGACAGAGCGTCTACATCTGAGCCTTGCTAACCCTGAACTCTGAACTCTAGACAAATGTGATAATTGGAAAAACAAGCTCAGGCAGCTGCAAGTTTGTAAAAAGTTTGACAAGCAGAAAACAAGCCTAAAAGATGGCGGAAGGTCACAGTTTGAGGGCACCAGGGCCGCTCGATGTAAATTCCAGAAACCTAAGCCTAACGTGGAAAAGATGGAAGGAAGAAATACAATTATATATTGATCTAGCAGTGGAAGACGATGCTGCTAAGAGAAGAAAGACCCTTCTATACTTAATGGGTGAAAATGCACGGAAAGTGTATGGCACCTTAACATTTGTGAATGGTGAGAACGCACCAATTGAAGAGAAAGACCGAACAGCAGAGCAGATTGTGGCTGCATTCGAGTCATACTGCAACCCGAAGAAGAATGAGACTGTCGAAAGGTACAAATTCTTCACCAGAGGACAGAGTAGTGGAGAAACATTTGATGAATATGTCACAGATCTGAGAACCCTAGCTTCAGAATGTGGTTTCGGGGATATAAGAGAGTCCCTGATCAGAGACAGGATACTATGTGGTATTCTGGACGGCAAAGTTCGCGAGCGACTGCTGAGGGAGAGTAACCTTAGTCTTGCAAAGTGCGAAGCTATCTGCCGAGCTGCGGAAGTATCAAAACAGAGCATCCAAACGATGGAGCAAACCGCAGTGCATATGGTTAGGAAGAATCCGAGGTCATGGAAAGGAGACCCCAAGAGAAAGGTACGACTCCACGGACCAGGACATACCAAGCCACTCAGGGAAGTAGGGCATGTGACAAATGTGGCAGGAGCCACATGTCATCGGAAACCTGTCCAGCAAACGGGCAAAGCTGTAGAAAGTGCGGCAAGAGGAACCACTTCGCAGCAGTTTGCAGGTCGAAGAAGCCTACAGTGCAAGAAGTCAGGACCGTGAGTGAGAACCTAGAAGAGTTCCACATCGAAACGGTGAGCAAGACGCGCACAGTAGGTGACCAGGCCTTCGTAGATCTCCATGTCGAGGAGATGAGCAGAAGTCCCAGGTGCAAATTAGACACCGGAGCCCAAGTAAACGTGTTGCCAGAGAAAGTATGGCAACAGCTGAAGCACAAACGTGTGATGCCAGCGACGACTCGTCTCTATGGCTATGGTAACGTTCCCTTAGGTGAGAGGGAAGTGCCGTCTCACGTGCAGTTACAAAGGAAAATCTGGCGTCTTGGAGTTCTACATCGTAAGAGCCGATGCAGCGCCAGTACTAAGCCTTAAAGCGTGTCTGTCCCTTCAACTCATAAAGCTAGTGTTGACAGTGCAAGAGACACAGACAGCCCAGAGCATTCTAGAAGAGTACAAAGACGTCTTCGAGGGAATCGGGCAGCTTCCAGGCGAACACACGATCCAGCTCGACCACAGTGTACCGCCAAAGGTCCACCCGCCAAGAAGAATTCCTGTATCACTGAGGGATCCGCTCAAGGCAGAGCTCGACAGAATGGAACGACTCGGAGTGATAAGGAAAGTGGACGAACCGACGGACTGGGTAAACTCCCTTGTGGTGGTCGAGAAGCCACGCACCGGCAAACTGAGGGTGTGTTTGGATCCACGAGACCTGAATAAGGCAATAAAACGTGAACACTACCAACTACCGACACTAGAAGACATCACGACCAGGCTGGCCGGATCAAAGTACTTCTCGGTAGTAGATGCACGGTCTGGATACTGGCAAGTCAAGCTGGACGAAGAGAGTTCCAAGCTGACAACATTCAACACCGTGTATGGCCGTTACTGTTTTACACGGTTACCGTTCGGGATCCATTCCGCGCAAGAAGTATTTCAGAAACAGATGGACAAGATATTCCAGGAGCTGGAAGGAGTAGAAGTCATTGTAGATGACATCCTTGTCCACGGTCGGACAGAAGAGG